>NC_091552.1:1227273-1234773 GCF_042767895.1 Penaeus vannamei
ATCATTATCATCGCAATGAAAATAATGATAAAAGAAAGCGGCAATTAAAATAATAACTATAAGATCGAGAAATATGAAGAAAAAAAACGGCATCTAAATGCATATTTACATGTCTGCATTAATCCATGTACACAAACCATTTTATTTGCGCCTTTGTAGACATGGCTTTTTCATCGTCGTTTTTTTTCTTCGAACGAATCTTCAAAATATCCGTATATTGCCTTTTTGCCTCAAAGTTCAAATCAAAAGTTTAAAGAAATAATAATTATAATGAAAAGAGAGACGGAGAAGGAGACAGAGAGGGAGAGGGCGTATGGGAGAGAGAGAGAGAGAGAACTTAAGATAAACAATTATATTTTAAATGCCCCTCCACGTTTTGATAACTTTTTTTTTTTTTTTTGTGATTAATAGTCTACGTTGTGTTTTGCTCAAAAGTTTATATTGTGTCCTTTACAAAACATAATGCTATTTTCACAAACGCTTATACAACAAGCTCAAAAAGTTCCACCGATGTAAAGAAACGCTGCAGATGCTAAAAAGATAAATAAATTAATTAGAAGTCCTAAGTGCATCTTCAATCCTTGTCGAGATTTCATTTCTTCATCTGTCTGTGAGCGAGTCTCTGCTGCTCCGTAGCCTTCGGAAAGGCTACAGGGGATGAGGTCGACCTTGCTGTTGTCCTTATCCTGTGAGCCCTCGCTACGCCCTTCCCTGCCACGGGGGACTTGGTCCTCTGCGACACAAAGCCGTGGGGGCGACTCGTGCTCCAGGCTGACTTCGAGGCGATGCTCCACTCCTCCTTCGGCCGAGGACGAGGCGGAGGGCGCGCGTACTTGGTGTAGATCGTCTCCGCCAAGAGAAAACACAGCGCCATGACCGTCCCACTTGCCAGGATGATGAAGGCGGCGCCCACGTTCTGCAAGGAGAGCGAGGGCGCGTTTGTCCTGCTGAACGCCAGCGCCTGCTTCGAGTTCTTGATCTCGAAAAGGTTGAGGATCCCCGAGGAGCGCAGCCTGGTAATTCTAGACGAAGAGGATTTTTTTTTATTAGTACCATAATGATGAAAACTTCTTACTTAACCATGTTTTTTATTTCAGTTTTTAGTATCTCATTTCTTGGAAACAAATATCATTCGTCCTTTTTTCATAATTTTATCATTTATCACATACTGTTCATCAATTATGGGTTTGAGCGGCGAGTTCTTCCTCAAGCCAAGCGCCATGTAGAAAATCCCCGCTTTGTCCGGCAGTGTCACCAAGCGAGGGTCGTCGCTGTAGCTGTGAACGAATAATCCGAGCTGTAAACATGGCTTTCAGATTGCAAATAAAGACGTATAGATATAGATATACTTACGTACACACACATATATACACAAATGTATATGTATATATGTATAAATACTATATATATATGTATATGCATTACCAAATTTATCGAATAAAGAAGTACGAAGTTGATGAAGACACACAAACGCAATGGCGATTACAACCTGTACTGGAACTCCTGCTGGGTCATGATGTAGGCGTACTTGCCCTCGAGGACACGAGCCACGCCGTCGGGGTTGTAGGTGAGGCTTCCCGGGCGCCCTTCCACCATGTCTCGCCACACCGCCTTGTACAGGGGGATGTCCGAGTGCTGGGGGAAGGGCCAGGAGGATCGGGTGTGGAGAGCAAATCAGAGATCTTTGTTTTATTGCGTCCGTAGTTCTGTTATTGTGTAGTTTCTGATTCTTTTGTTGTTAGAAAGTATTCTTTTGATAAAGGAATTCGTTCTCTTGAATTAAAGGATTTTTAAACATTCCCTTGCTAACTGGTAGTATGGGAATCTACCATATAAGTTATGTATAGTTTACAACAGCATATAACCATTCTCTCTATGTCAAAACCAAAGGAACCTACTCTGAAGGTGTCCTCAGTGAAGGAGCCTTTCCAAATACCCAACTGGTAGTCTCCTGTCCTATGCAGCTCCTCCAGATTCTTAAAGGGCAGGATGTTGTTAGAGACCGAGAGCATGGAGATGAGGAAGCTGGAATAATGCATCACTATCAGCTGTGCCGAGACGAACATCGCGAAGAAGATAATCCTGCAGCTCGTACTTGACACCCTCATTTCCGAACCTGTTGGTGACAAACGAGGAGAAGTGCCGAGCAGCGCTTTGTCTCCGTGTTTTGTTCTCTTCTCTCTCTATCTCTCCCTTTCTTGGTCTGCGTCTCGCTCTTGTCTATTTTTGACCATCTTGCTACCTTCTTCACTGTCTGTCCGTTTCTCTCTCTCTCCTTTTCCATCCCCCCTCTCTATCTATCGATCTATCTCTATCTATCTAACCCTCTTCTATTCACCGTTTACACTGTCTGTCCGTTTCTCTCTCTTTCCCTTTCAATCTCTCTCTCTCTCTCTCTCTCCCTTTCCATCCCTCTCTCTCTATCTACATATCTCTCTCTAATTCTCCTGCCCTTTCTCCTCCTCCTCTATTCACCTTCTTCACTGTCTGACCGTTTCTCTCTCTCTCTCTATGTATATATATAAATATATATATATAATATATAATATATATATATATATATATATATATATATATATATATATATATATATATATATATATTTGCGTGTGTGTGTGTAACTCTCCTGCCTTTTTTTCTCCTCTATCCACCTTCACTGTATGACCGTCTTTCTCTCTCTGTCTCTCCCTCTCCCTCTTTCTCTCTCTCTCTCTCTCTCTCTTACCCCCCCCCCCCCCACCAACCTTGCTGAGTCATCATCCCCATCATGAGCAGGAAGGAGTCCCCGAGAGCGACCTGCTGGACCTCCTTCGGGCTGCTTCTCGCCAAGTAGAAGAATGCTAGGGGCGCGAGGGCTGTCAAAACGCCCACGCCCGCCCACGCCCACGGTGTGAACTCCTTGGTGTAAGAAGTCCAGGTCATGTCTTTGGAGGAGGGTTTCCGCACGACGATCATGTTCCTGGGAAGGGAGAGGCGGTAAGGGTCTTGCTTCACCTTCCGGATGTGTGTCGGAACAGCTGGGAATATTCATATTTGAGCCGATAGCAATACCAATGTATATATATATATATATATATATATATATATATATATATATATATATGTATATATATATATATTGTGCGCGCGCGCGCGCGCGCGCGTGTGTGTGTGTATGTGTGTGTGTGTGTGTATGTGTGTGTGTGTGTAACTATGCATATAAATATACGCATACACACATGCATATATATATATATATATATATATATTTATATATACATACATACATACACACACACACACACACACACACACACACACACACACACACACATATATATATATATATATATATATATATATATATATATATATATATATATATGCATGTATGTAGAGAGAATGATAAATAGATGGATATATGTATAGATATACAGATGGATATATGTATACACTCATGTGCGTCTGCGTGGGTGTGTTTTTGCTTAGTGTGCGTATTATTCCACTTGACAACATTTTGCAACGGAGAAATTTTCAGCAAACATGAATAACACGGAGAGCAATATAAAAACGATATATCGACTATTCCAGGTTTGAAATGTCCAATTTATGACCAAATAACAAACGGAGGAATAGACTTGAAATACTATAAAAATGAAGAGAAGAATAACTTTATTACAGAAACAAAAACAGACAAGGATCACTATTTTATCTGTAGTTAACTAAATGCTCAACGGAGATTTGTTGAAAATATGGAAATTGTAAAATTGTTGCTCATTTTACGTTATGTATTTTTTGAAATTCATCAATCATATGTAGATTGCCATTTATTTAATAAAGTCGTTTAGTATATGATATAAAGGAGAACAACGCTTTTACATATATATATTTTTTTAATATATAAGCATTGTATTTGCCTCTGTGAATTTTTTTTTAGTCTATCTTTCATTTTGTCTGCAATAGACACGCTGAGACCCTACGAAACATTTATTGTAATGGTGGTAATTGTGTTCAGAATGGGTAGTTAAGATGCTGAAGAAAATTGAGACTTCAAATATAACTACTGTATCATTACTGCCAAAATTGAAGTTTGTGAAAATAAAGATTATGTTCTTGTTTTTTCACTGACTGACTTACCGGAGTTGCACATGTTATTGCCCGTCAGGTGGTCTATCAAGGTTTATTTCAGGTGTTTGTTCCCTTATGAGCAACTGGCGAGTCTGTATTTTCTCTTATTATCAAAATTCAGTATTTTTTTAAATATTTCAGGGCTATGCTACACACACCGGCTCTTAAATATGGAAATGATTCTTTGGAGCTAAAATATTTTTCTTTTTTTGCACTCGTGGAAACATTTTAGCCAGCCATGAATTGAAGTTTAAATGAAGTGTAAATTCTGCTCTTTATTCTACTTCAGCAACATAGGGTGTTTGAGAATACGTTTTGGATGATTATTCCCATCCACTCTCCTCACCAACACTTAAAAAATCAATTAATGAACTAACCATGTCTGCTGTATGGCTATGCTATAGTCAATGACCTCGGCCCGGCTGGACAGGATGATGAGGCCCCCGATGAGGTCAGCTCGACCCGCCATGACCTCTCTCACCATCCCTGTCCACTCGCCGTTGGGACTCCGCGCTCCCCACAGCCTGTCCTTGGGGCGAGACCAGGAACATCTAGGGGCATGGGGGTGGGGGTGGGGGAGAGAGGGCAAAGGATCTTGTTTCATTTCTCAATTAATCGAACTGAATATCTGAATGATGCAAAAATGTATCAAAACTTCCGTGACTGCAATGTGAACACCGCACAAGAAGTCCATGTTTTTTATTTATTTATTTATTTATCTATTTTTGCGTTGTATTTAGGACACTATGGTACAATATAATAAGCTAAGGTTTTCATAAAGGAAGGGAGAAGGCTATTGTTACACAGCTTAAACGTATGGTTTGGTCTCCTACGTGAAGTTGAGCAACCCCTGCAGCGCCTTGACGACCTCCGAGAAGATCCCACTGAAGTGCATTCTGCCGGCTTCGTCTTCATCCACGATGGACATGGGGATCCACTGCCAGGGGGGAGGGGGGCACGTCGGTTAGCATAGCAGGTAAATTCCATCGTTCATTTATTTTTCACATCCACTAACAGCCGTAAACAAACACATTCGCTCCATACGTTTATTCACATCCACTAACAGCCGTAAACAAACACATTCACTCTCTACGTTTATTCACATCCACTAACAGCCGTAAACAAACACATTCACTCTCTACGTTTATTCACATCCATTAACAGCCGTAAACAAACACATTCACTCCCTACGTTTATTCACATCCATTAACAGCCGTAAACAAACACATTATGTTTATAAATCCGTGTGTCCGTATGTTTATTCACATCCACCAACAGCCGTGAAGAAACACATTCCCCCGTATCTTAATTCACATCCACTAACAGCCGTAAACAAGCACATTGTTTATAAATCCGTGTGTCCGTATGTTTATTCACATCCAACAACAGCCGTGAAGAAACACATTCCCCCGTATCTTACTTCACATCCACTAGCAGCCGTAAACAAACATATTCACTCCGTATGTTTATTCACATCCACTAACAGCCGTAAAACAAAGACATTATGTTTATAAATCCGCATGCTTATACATTTATATTTACGACTGAGAAGGTGACCCACTTCAACATAAACAAGTAACACCTCCCCCCTCCCCCCTACCCCCCAAGAAGACCCCCATTCTCACCGACTCTGCCATGCACTTGAGGCGGAGGCCATAGAGGTCCCTCCGTCGCGTGGCCACTTCCCCTGCCACGCCGACGAAGAACCCTCTGCCAGCCACCTCTCGCACGCTGTCATGGACCAGCTCCCCCTTCACGCGGCCAGGCGGGGTCCTCGCGCGTGTCCAGATGGCTACGAGGTGGACCATCAGGGGCATGTGCGGGGCCACGCGGTATTGCTCCCACACCTTCACGCCCTTTTCCCTCGTCCCGCCCAGCTGAACCTTGAGGCGAGGACGTGGGCGGGGATGATAGGGTGAGTGGGTAGCGGGGAAGGGTCTTTCAGAAAAGCAATAACAATAATAATAATAATGATGATAATAATAATGATAATGATAATGATAATAATAATAATAAAAACGATGATAATAATAATAATAAGAATGATAATAATAATAATAATAATAATAAAGATCATAATAGTAATCATGATAATAAAAATAATGATGGTAACAATGATGATAACAATTACATTTATAACAACAACAATGATAATGATAGATGATAATAATGATGATAAGATATAATGATGATAATGATAATATTAATAATGATGATGATAATATCAATAATAATAATGTTGATGAAGATAATCATAATCATAATGATAGCAATAATAACAATGATAATAATGATCGTGATATCTATACCGATAATAATGATAAAAGCAGTAACAATAACAATAACAAAAACAACAATCATGCTACTCATAATAACATCAACAATAGCAATAACAAAATTAACAAAGTACTTTCTAATATCATCTATTACTTACGTACCCTAAACTCACACCAAAGTCCACCATCCGTACATAACGGAATAAGAGAAGAAGCGAATATCGTAAGAGAGAGGGAAAGGAGAAATATGTATCTCTATCAAGTATTTTAATGTATGAAATAAGTCACCGTCCTAAGCGCTCTGTATGAACATGGGTTTTGCAAGACTCCGTGAGCTTACATAAGGATTAAAATAGCTTGCTGCTTCTAGGAATATAAAAAATACAGGACGTAATTTTAATAGTTACAATATTTGAAAGTGATCAGGACGTCATTTTGATATAATATTCAATATTTGAAAGTGATCTTGGACGTAATTGTAATAGTTACAATATTTGAAAGCGACCAGGACGTAATTTGAATAAATATCTAATATTTGAAAGTGATCTTAATATAAAAAAAAACATAGAATGATATAGAAAAAGAATAATTTCATCGAAGAAATTACATGCAATTCTTTTTTTATCAAGATACTACACACGATCAGTCCTTTGAATGCAAAGAGGATTCGAGCCGACCGTAAGCCCGCGAGCACAGATTCAGCTTAAGGCATAAGGGATTCCAAGAGACTAAAAAGGATCAGGGAAAGATTCTGTATGTCTCCGAAATCCTCGGCGAATCCACCGGCCCAGAATCCTGTGTCTAAAGAAGGACAAGGGAAGGAAAAAAAGGAAAGAAAAGGATGATTTGACCAAGGGAAAGGGTTTGAAATGGCCTTGGCGTATTTGCCGCCTTCGCTGAGTGTATGAGTGAAGATTGTTTGGATATATGTGAGAGGGAGCTTTATCTGTTTATACGTAAACGCACAAATATATATATATATATATATATATATATATATATATATATATATATATATATATATATATATATATGTATATATGTATATATATATATATATATATATATATATATATATATATATATATATATATATATATATATATATATATATATA
>NC_091552.1:1244773-1246394 GCF_042767895.1 Penaeus vannamei
CCTTTATGTACGTGCTTGAATGAGTCGTGCATACATGCGCTTGTGTGTATCTATATGTATTGGATGTTCTATGGAACGCACACGTGTATTACGGTCGAATACCTGTCTGCATACATGTGCGTATTTCACACATACACCTCAACATTCCTCATCCATTTATGACCTCGTTAGAGCGAAAACCCCGACGCCCCAGAAGGTCGGCCGTTGAAGCGAGGTGATCCGTCATGCTTAGGGCCGGATGACAGTTCCTGCTTATAAAATGGTTCAATTTCTGCATATCGTCTCCGATCTCTATTCGCACCCTTTGTTCAGGACCAATTAAACGCGGTAGGAGATGTACCAAGGAGCCATAACCATTTTTATGACGCAATAGATGTTAACTTTTTTCTTTTCATGGTAGCTATTGGCCCTTAATAAAGAGAGCTTATATAGGTCATACTTATTATCACTGTCAGTCTTATGCCATTCTTGTCACAGTTGAAAATCTATATTTTCATTGTTATCATTGTTCATTTCTTTTCATTTATCAATATCATTATTAAATGGTCTGACGCATATGCCTCCTGATACAAAAACAAAACTATTCGATTTCGACGTCATCTAACCATCCAGCATATTTACTGTCTGCAATCATATCCATAAAAGCTGTCAGGTCATGTTTCTGGACCTCCTTTGGGAACTGGAACTTATAAATCCTTCAATATCCTCTGTGGAAGGTTGAAAATATCCTCTGACATGGACCTTTACAAGACTCGACCTGATAGTCCCTTGCGGTCAAGATTTTATCATATGTCAAAGGTCAAAAAACGATCGATTTTTGACCGTCAATTGATAGGGGTTTTTGTGTCTATTGCACTATTGTGACCTTTTTTTTTTAAATCGGTATAATGCTAATACTGGATATCAGAGTATTATATCATTCTCTAGATATGTCTAAGCTTTTTTTATATGTATATATCGTCATGGGATTCAGTAAGTTGGACAGTCATGAGGCATTGTGGATTTTCCGCGTCGCCCGTGCACAGCATTAGATTTAGACAGAGAACGCTATTTAGAATTAGGTATAAGGCAAGTCACACTCCGGAGCGAAACGAAACTTCAGCCGGAGTTGGGTCGACTGCCTGGGCCTTAAACCGTAGCGCGACACGGAACAAAGGACGCAGAGACACAGGCCGCTCGGCAACCCCTGCAAAAAGAGAAAACGATGCGGTGCCACTGCTACTGGAAATGCAAATGGCGAAACAAGAACATGCGATTGTTCTGCGGCTGAGAGAGAATAAAAAGGCTGATACACCTCCTTTGACTGTAAGTCAAATTAGAAAGGATAAGTTGGTTGCTGAATTAGTAATGGCGAACAAACAAAAGTTAAGCGCCTCGCCAAGTCAGGCACAGTTTCAAAGTAAAGCGGACATAGATATACTGTAGATGTAGAGAAAAGAAGGGCAGCTGGACGTGGAACTTTTTCATGTCATGGTACTGTCAGCGGTGTATTTATTTTCTCTATATTCGTTTAAGGACAGATATAACACGCATAAATAGACGTATAAATTAAAAGAATGAGGTAAAATCGAACCACACAGATGTCAAACACTTTATTGCAGTAAACAAGAATACACAAATA
>NC_091552.1:1246894-1251894 GCF_042767895.1 Penaeus vannamei
GAAATCAATATCAAATACCCACAATATATTTACAAAACAACAACAGGACATAAGCTGACTACGCAAAAAGCATCCTTAATCAAACCCATGAAATCTTTATTCACATTAATCATTAACTCACAATTTTCTCAATACCAATAGTTAAGGTATTATTGGAAATGCAATCCCACACCTAATTTAAAGAATCCGAGCTTGCCAAGAGGTAGAACACGTCATTCCATGACAGTTTTCTTCTATACCATTTTCCGCGCAAACTGATAATAACGGTGTTATAGAGAGAATAAAATACACGATTTCCAGGAGCCGCAGTGACCTTCCGCCTCCAACGCCGCGACAAAATGACAAAAAGCCGTTAAGAGCGACGGACAATCGGACGGATTTGTAGCGGATGACGTATGCGAGGGAAATCAAATGAACCAATTAGATTCGTGCGTGAACGTGACGTGAACATAGACACTCAATAGAACCAATCAGATACGGGATAGATCATCACGTGACAATATAAGCTGGGCCTAGGAGAAGGCAGTTGAAATTCAAATCAGTTCCATCGTGGCTAAACAGTGTGTAGGGTGTGATAATAATTACATCGTCTTCATCGCGAAATATCACCGAAATAACGAAGCAAGCTTACTAAATCTACGAGATCACGGTCTACTTCCAACTGACGTACAATGCCCGCACTGCAAGACATCGCGTCATTACACAAATGACGGACACCAGTGGGTTTGCGGTGCATGGAAAGGGGCCCAAAAGACAAAACGAAGAAAGCAGTGTAACTTTATTGCAAGCGATCGCAATTCCCGCCAACAACGGCCTGGAATACCCCGACGATCCCAGTGTCCCGCAGCCTGGCCCGTCTGGAGTTAATGCTGAAGGTAAGACGAGGTTAAAACTGTTCCAGCCGAAACATGCGAGTTGAGGATTTTGCAGACCAAACGGGGGGTGGGGAAGGGCGGAGCACCCTTTACAACCTGGAAAAATGTGCTAGTATACTATGCTTACTAGTATTCTACCAACATTTCTCGAAATTCTCTGATATGTAGGCCTATCATACCCTCCCCTGCTATCGAGACCGATATCGTAGTTATGCTTCGTTTGAGAAGGAAATGAATGCTAGATTCGTTCAAACGACGAAAGCTATTGGAAAATTATTCTATTCACCCCAAAAACGGTGTGGGGTTGCTTTTCCACGTTTACCATAAAGGATATGTGAGACTAATTCTTGTGTAACAACTTGCTACAAACCTTCATTACGAACCAAAACAAAGGCAATTTTCCAGAGCCATCTCGCACACATCTTCCCTTCGAAAAACCAACACGAACACTCCAACGGTCGCTTACACTCCGGTGCAGACTCTGCCTCACATGGCGGGATTTCAAATCTTTTCAAACCGATTCATTTCCTCGCCTACTAAACAGGAATTCTATATTACTAAATCACTTTAAAATGTATCTATCTATCTATCTATCTATCTATCTATCTACCTATATATATATATATATATATATATATATATATATATATGTATATATATATATACATATATATATATATGTATATGTATATATATATATATATATATATATATATATATATATATATATATATATATATATATATATATATATATATATACGTATAAGTGTACAAGTAAATCTATATTTATCTATCTATATACAGATAGATATGTGTATTTATACACATATCTATCACTCTATATACAAACATGCATAAATATGTGTAAACACACACACACACACACACACACACACACACACACACACACACACACACACACACACATACACACACACACACACACACACACACACACATATATATATATATATATATATATATATATATATATGTATATATGTATATATATATATATATATATATATATATATATGTATATATGTATATATGTATATATATATATATATATATATATGTATATATATATGTATATATATATACATATATATACATATATACATATACATGTATACATATATACATATATACATATATACATATATATATATATATATATATATATATATATATATATATATATATATATATACATATATATATTAACCTCAGAGGTTGAGTTTAATACAAAAAGTTTATAGGTGAGTTGGTCAAGGACCCTTTCAACTAAATTTCGGTTGTGTAATTCACCTAAAGAAAAGTCAATATATAGGAGACCCAGAGGACCCAGTATGGCAGCATGTGAGCAAATATTTTGGATAGAGAAAGGACAATTTTCATAAGTTAATGAAGATTTTTAAGGTAGCTTAAAATAGATTTTCGAGCCACGATGAAATGATTTCGTACGTCTAGAGATGGATTTGCGAAATGTGAGTGTTTTTTTTTTTTTATGAAATAGTTCAGTCCTCAAGAACCACAAGTCTCCTTCACTTTCTCGAGTGTTCACCGGAAACGAATATAACAGTGTATCCGACGAGCGTCTTTATTCTTCCGAGACACAGGTAAATATGCTGTCCTGGATAATGAACTCTCCTGGACTTAATGATCTTCCTGGAGCTAATAACAGCATCCTCTGATCCTTATTCATCCTGCCCGCCCTCTCCTCCTCCTTCCTTCTTCCTCCTCCTCCCTTCCTGGGCCTCATAATCCCTTCTCTTCACTTCGTCCCTTGGTCTATATCCTCCCTATTATCCCCTTCTCTTGGTCGCTTGCTCTCCCTGCCCTCTATCCTCTCTCTTTTCTTGTCTCCTCCCTTCGTCCCTTGTTCTGCCTGCTCTCTATCCTCCTTCCCTCTTCCTCCCCCTTTATCTCCTGTTCTCCCTTCCGCCTATCATCCTCCTTTTGTCACTGCTTCATCCCTACCCAACGCGGCCATTCCTCCCTACTACCTACCCCAATCCCCATCCAATCACACCTTCCTCTGCTTCCCATCTTCTCCCTCCCCGTTCCCTTACTCTCCCCCTTCCCTCACTCTCTCCCGTCCCCCACTCTCTGCCTTTTCCCTCCACCCTCTTCCTCTACTCTCTCCCTTTTCCCTCCTCCCCTTCCTCCATTCTCTCCCTTCCCCCACTCTCCCCCTTCCCTCACTCTCTCCCCTTTCCCACTCTCTCTCCCTTCCCCCCCTCTCTCCCTTCTCCCTCCCCCTCCACACCATTCTCCTTTCCTCTTCAAGCTTAAGCTCAAAATATGTTGGCTTTCCCATTTTTTCTCCCTCGTGAAGATGGCGCGAAGGAGTGGGTGGAAGTGGGTACTGAGGAGGAGGAGGAGGAGGAGGAGGAGGGGGAGGGGGGAGAGAAGAGGAGGGGGAGGGGGGAGAGAAGAGGAGGGGGAGGGGGGAGAGAAGAGGAGGGGGAGGGGGGGGAGAGAAGAGGAGGAGGATGAGGGGGGGGAGAGAAGAGGAGGAGGAGGGGGAGGGGGGGAGAAAAGAGGAGGAGGAGGGGGGAGAAGAGGAGGTAGAAGTGGTGGAAGTAGAGGAGGCTTAGAAGGTGGTGGAAAAGGAGGAGGAGGAAAAGGAAGAGGAGGAGGTAGAGGTGGAGGAAACAGAGGAGGAGGAGGAAGAGGAACCAGAGGAGGAGGATGAGAAGAAGAAGGAGGAGGGAAGAAGAAGGAAAAGGAGAAGAAGAAGTAGAAGGAAGAGATGTAGATGGAGGTGCAAATGGAGGAGGAGGAGGAGAAGGAGAAAGTGAAGGAAGAAGAGACGTTTCTGAATGAAGGGCTGAAGAAGGGAGGAAAAAAAGAGTTTGGAGAACAGAGAATGAACCGAATAGGGAAGAGAATGAAGAGGAGGAAAAGGAGAATAATAAGATGAAGAAGAGCCGAAGGATAGGCCGGGAGAGGGGTAAGCAGCCTTTATCTGGATTATTTATTGGGGGCGCGGCGGAAAAATGGCGTCGGAGTCATAAGTTTCGTGAGCCGAGGAAATAAACTTGGTCGGATGATAAGGTTAAGTTTGAGAAGAGATTGAGAAGGATGGACAGCGAGGAGGAGGAAGAGGAGGAGGAGGAACGAAACATCCTTCATGGAGATAAATCAGCCACAGGTGACGAGGCAGGAGGGCGAAGCATGTTTCTTTTGGGGGGGAATCGCTTTATGTGGATAAATAGATAATAAACAAACACACAAACACACATATATACACACACAAGCAGACAGACAGACACGCACACACACATACACACACACAAACACACAAACAGACAGACACAGACAGATACACACACATACACACACACAAACAGACACACACACACACACACACAAACAGACACACACACACACACACACAAACAGACAGACACACACACAAACACAAGACCGAAGGCGAGATAGAGAGTAAAAATATATGGAAAAGAGATCGGCCGAATAAATAAATATACGAACGACAATATTCTGCTCCTTGAATCCAGATTTCCGGGACATGTCCACCGCCGCGAGGGCCCTTGAATGCACGCCAAGCTAGCGCTGAATCCTCTTGGATCCTCTTCGCGGGTCGGGAATTCTCTCCGGGTGATGCTCGGATGCTCCTCAATACGGAATGGAGGAGGGAAAAAAATAATAATAGTGTATAAACGCCATAAAAGCCATATTTCGTCCATTACCTTCAGATTCTAGGATCGTCTTGATCGGCGGGGCAAAAGGGGGAAGGAAAGAGGCATTCCGATTCCTTTGTTATGCTCTGCCGGTCCGTGACGTCATCTAGAAGTCGAAAAAACAATAATGAAAAAAAAGAAAATTCGAAAATACAATCATGTCTAAAAAAAAGAAAAAAAAAAACAAGAAAAAAAATCGAAAATACAATCATATTTAGATAAATAAATAGATTAGAAAAAAAATAGTCGAAAATACAATCATGGTTTCGAGGAACTTAAAAGAAGAAAAAAATTGTTATAACTAATGCCATGCAGTCCCAAGCACACAAATTTGATTTTTAGTTCCCCCACTTAAGAGAAGAATAGGAAGACAAAGAAGGATAAAAAAAAAAGAAAAAAAAAAATGTAAAACC
>NC_091552.1:1284394-1296894 GCF_042767895.1 Penaeus vannamei
CGCCAGTCACTTTTTAAGAAGGGAACTCGCACTACATCTAACATCTCACCACAGGAGCCGTCAGTGTGAGAGGAGCGAGCGGCGCGCACACCTTTCCTCTCTGACGTTCTGTAGGAGACTGGCCCGTCGATGCCAAGCACACCTCTCGACCTCCCGGACTTGGTCGCTCTTCGAGTTTACGCTTCTCTCCCTAAAAAAGAAGAGAGGAAGAGGAAGATCAAAATGGAGAAAGAGGGGAATTATGACCTTTTGCGAGGCGGTTTTGTCGTTTCTCTCTTGCGAATACAGTTATTTATTTTATGTGCAATATTTGTTGTTTTCTGGGGGAAATTCCGTCTCTTTCACAACTTTTTTCGTGTAATTTCTTGGAAAAAATGTTGATATTTATGATACTAAAGCATATATATATTCTTATTAATATTCTCAGCTTCATATTCTTCAGAGGAACGCGCTACAACCCAATGCAATGAAACGGCGAACAATATTAGCTTTACAAAGTGATAATGCCGTTCTCTGCAAGCTACTGTCAACAAGCAGCATTTTGTGTGCACCAGATAAGAAGACAAATTTTTAGCATGATCCTCCCTCAAAAAAAAAAAAAAAAAAAAAAGAAAATGAGAAAAAAAATAAAAAAAAGAAACAGGGAGAGGGAGAGAGAGAGAGGAAGAAGAAAAAAAGAAACACAGAGAATGATGGAGAGGGATAGAGAGGGAGAAAAAGTAGAGAAAGGGAGAGAAAGGGAGAGGGACAGAGAGGGAGGGAGGGAGGGGGAGAGAGAGAGAGAGAGAGAGAGGAAAAAAGAGAGAGAGAGAGAGAGAGAGAGAGAGAGAGAGACAGAGAGAGAGAGAGACAGAGAGACAGACACACAGAGAGAGAGAGAAGAAAAGAAACAAAGGAAAAAAATGTAGACATACAAATTCGTACGATTAAACAATTAATCAAGAACTTCATTTCACTCTCGGGCTAGTAGCTCTAAATAGACACTGGGGATAATTAACGAGACAAAGAAAGAGAGAGAAAAAAATGTATGAACTAATAAAATAACAAAAGAAAAAACATCTCCCGGTTATAAAAGAAAATAGAATCGGGAACAATACAAATTAACGAGAGATAAAGGAACATGGAAGAGAAAGTGGGGGAAGAGGAGAAGAAGAAAAGAAAAGTAGAAGAAAGTAAAAGATAGAAAAGTAAAAGTAGAAGTAGAAGTAGTAGTCGAAGTAGAAAAAACAAGAGAACGAGAAAGAAGAAGAAGCAGAAAAAGAAGAAGAAAGAAAGAGAGAGAGAGAGAGAGAGAGAGAGAGAGAGAGAGAAAGAGAAAGAGAAAGAGAAAGAAAGAAAGAAAGAAAGAAAGAGAGAGAAAGAAAGAGAGAGAGATAAAAAAAACAAAATAAACAGGCGAGATATAAAAAAGCCCACAACAGATAAAAACCACGAGATAGCGAAACACAGAATAACAACCCTCTACAACAAGCACCAATAAAAGAGAGGAAAAGCAAGTGTTTCGAACAGCCTGGAGATGCTCGCAAGAGGACGTAGCTGCAGGGCGAGATACGGGCGATCAGTGCGAGCAAGAATGGAAACGCCGCGATTTGCACGACACTGAAGAGAAGCTAAAGGGGCCGGGAACGGAAAGGGAAACCGGGCTCAGGGGCAGGGAAGGGAAGGGAAACCGGGCTCCGGAGAACGCTATGGATACAGAGAGGGAGGCTAAGGCTGAAATGGGGGCAGAGAGGGGAGGATAATAAAGCAGGGAAGAGAGAGAGAAAGAGAGAGAAGGAAAGAGAGAGGGAGGGAGAAGGAAAGAGAGAAAGAGAGAGAGGGAGGGAGAAGGAACGATAGAAAGAGAGAGAGGGAGGGAGGGAGGAAGGGGGGAGAGAGAGGAGAGAGAGGGAGGGAAGGAGAGGAGAGGAGAGAGGGAGAGAGAGAGGGACAGAGAGAGAGAGGGGGGGAGAGAGCCAGAGAGAGAGAGACAGAGAAAGAGCGAGAGAGAGCGAGAGAGAGAGAGAGAGAAAGAGAGTGAGACCGAGACAGAGAGAGAGAGAGAGAGAGAGAGAGAGAGAGAGAGAGAGAGAGAGAGAGAGAGAGAGAGAGAGAGAGAGAGAGAGAGAGAGACAGACAGACAGACAGACAGACAGAGAGAGGGTAGGGGGTCGGAATATATATACATATATATATATATGTATATATATATATGTGTGTGTGTGTGTGTGTGTGTGTGTGTGTGTATGCATGTATGTATATATATACATATTTATTTATATCAGTGTGCGTGCATTCACACACATATTTACATATATTTATATATGTGTGTATGTATAGGTACGTTTATATCTATGTATATCTAAAATTGTCATAAGGTAGTTCTTTCCTTAATGGAATCGTATCAGTTGCAGATCCGTTAGTTGTTCATAAAATTCTCGGAAGGAAGCCGTTCAATCGAAAAGGTTTAAGTATCCCCGTCCGCTATTAAACAGAAGCACTGAGGACCTTATATATTCAATCGAAAAGAATTCAGTTTCCCCGTCCGCTATTAAACAGAAGCACTGAGGACCTTGTACATTCAATCGAAAAGAATTGTTTCCCCGTCCGCTATTAAACAGAAGCACTGAGGACCTTGTACAATCAATCGAAAAGTCTTCAGTTTCCCCGTCCGCTATTAAATAGAAGCACTGAGGACCTTGTACATTCAATCGAAATGAATTCAGTTTCCCCGTCCGCTATTAAACAGAAGCACTGAGGACCTTATACATTCAATCGAAATGAAATCAGTTTCCCCGTCCGCTATTAAACAGAAGCACTGAGGACCTTGTACATTCAATCGAAATGAAATCAGTTTCCCCGTCCGCTATTAAACAGAAGCACTGAGGACCTTGTACATTCAATCGAAAAGAATTCAGTTTCCCCGTCCGCTATTAAACAGAAGCACTGAGGACCTTGTACATGCGCGTGGCAAGTGAGGAACGGGGGAAAAGGTGCAGCAATATTCATCATTCTGATATATGACCAAAAATTTGAATAATGACGGTTTGTAAGCTCGAGCGATTGGCCTTCTGACGAGCTTCTGAATATCCACGTCATGTTGTTAATCCTTTTCATGCCTTCGCTTTAGGCCTTGGAAATACGCAGCAGGCAGGATGGGGGAAATCCTACATTGTGTCAGGGGAAGAAATAGGATTCATTTTTTTTGTTTTTTTATTATTTTTTTTTATAATCTTTCGATGGCTTACGGTAGATCCTGTTCAGATGATGATTTCACTTATTAGTTTGAGAGAATTTACACAACGAATAGAGTAGAAAGTCCCACAACCTCATTTACTTTATAATTATAATATCCTCACACGGAAATAGAAATCCTAAAAAAAAAAAGAAAAAAAAAAAACATGATAATGAAATCAAACTTTTTGGCAAGGCGGAGGAAAGTTTTGATCTAATTTTAAAAGGAATTAAGTCATTAACGCGTTTTCCTTGGCAACTGCCCGCCGTCTCTCGAGAAGTTGCAAGTGCGATGACAGTATTTCTCCCCCGCCTGCAAAGTGAGCATGCAACCGGGCACGGGCGAGAGGGACAGAGAGTGTTGTTGTTGCACGGTTGGTTCCCGACTGGCTGCACGGCGGAGGCGAAAGGGATTTTGCGTGGTACGTAATTTTAATCTTGCGAATTCTCCGGTGTACATATTACATAGTTTGTTACATTATTATTATTATTATCATTATTATTATTATTATTATTATTATTATTATTATTATTATTATTATTATTATTATTATTATTATTATTATTATTATTATTATTATAGATATTACAGGGAAAGGCGTTCATCACTGCTTTTTTTTTTTTTTTTTTTTTTTTTTTACACGAGTTTGTGCAAGAGAAAAAAAGAGGGAAGAGAGGGGTAGAGAGGTTAAAGAGTGGTGAAAGATAGCGAATTATAGGAAGGAGGGTGGAGGGAGTGGAGGGGAGAGAGGAGAGGAGGAGAGAAGGAGAGAAGGAGAGGAGGAGAGGAGGAGAGAGAGAGAGAGAGAGAGAGAGAGAGAGAGAGAGAGAGAGAGAGAGAGAGAGAGAGAGAGAGAGAGAGAGAGAGAGAGAGAGAGAGAGACGATTTCACGAGATACATGGACAAATACTCTCCTAGTAATAACAATAATAAAAATAATAATTGTGATACCAATGAAAATAATGCTAATGTTCAAAATAACAATAACTATGTAGAAGATACATCAATGAGAAGGAATAACTTCATAATAGAAGAGATATTCTCAATGAATACAGTTCATACGATAACAATCATAAGTGGTAATAACAGTCCTACTAGCAATCATGATGTTAAAAATGCTGTTAATGATTGTAATTAAAAATAAAAACAAAGACCAACACTTCATTAGCGTCATCACCATCACCCAAATATTCCATTTATCACTAACCTCAACATTTATCAAATTCCTCCACTTCCTCCATCTTGTATTTCAATAATTCCTTAGAGACTCGATTCACCTCTTAGGCCTCGCAACACAGCCTTTACAGCCCCTCAAATGCCTTCTGTTCACCGGCGGCGATGAAAGATGGCGAGGCAGAAGGAGGGGTGAACAAGACTAACATTCCTGCTTCGGGTGCAATGGCCCAATAGCTCATTCGGGACGGGGCGCAACAAGGCGAGCACCCGTGTAACAATCTTCACGCGGGAACAGGGTTTATTGTGTCATAAGGCTGGCAGGTGTTCCTACTGCGTGCGTTTCGTGTGGCTCCGAAGGTTATTGGTGTCGTATACCGTGCAAAACAGCTGGTCTGGACAGAAGCGTGGATGCCTCTGTTATGATGGGATGAAAAATGACGGGTATTTTGTGTTTTCGAATCGAATTGTGTGTGTGAATATGTGTTTGTGCGTGCAGGTAGTTCCTCCAAAAATTCTCTCTCTCTCTCTCTCTCTCTCTCTCTCCTCTTCTCCCTCCCCCCTCTCTCTCTTTTACACACAAAAGTTGTATTGAAAATGTACATTTCAGTAAAGTTTTCCTTTTAAATGGTTACATCAGTTCACTAAATGAAAATCCAATATACACATTTTGTTCAAAACCATATCTATTTCGGTCGCGGTGGTTTGAAACATCTACGGCGAATATATATTGTTGCGAATATACATTGTCGAATATTACTTCATGCACTAGTCGTTTTCCTCATAAGAGTTTCAGCATCATCAGTCTCTCTTCCTTGTGGCCTGATGGACTTTACTGTGACTTGAGGTGACTCTCCTCCTCCATACCTGATCTAGGATTCAATGCAGAGATCAAACATGCAATGCACTATTTTCTCGACAGGATTGAAATTGTAAAGGTCTAAAGAATATCATAAATAGATAGATATATAGGTAGACAGACAGACAGACAGGCATATAGATAGATAGGTAGGTATATTATAATTACAAGTGCAATTTTGATAACTATGATAACTATGGCCACCACTATGACTGATTTAAGAACTAAGAATAACAGTGATGAGCAGATTTTATTTTGCGACGCGAAGACAAACACATAAAATGGTAATGTAGAATAGATATAGGTAGATAGATAGGTATATAATAACTGCCTGTAAAAACTGTAATTTTGATAACTATGGCCACCACAGTGACTGATCTAAGAACAAGGAATAACAGTGACGATCAGATTTTAATACAAACACGTAAAATGGTAATGTAGAAACCAGATGAACTAAACAGACAGACCAAATTAATCCTGACGCATCGCAAACACATCCCTGCAAAAGCGAATTGCAAAGCGGGCTGACAACTGGAACAACTTTCTCCTCCGACATACATGATGGAAACCTCGCATCGCCTTTGTTCACGATGAATACATTGCTGTCGGGTCTTATCTTCCCTTAGCGATGGGGGATCTACGTCAGGTCCCGGGGGCGCTGACGGGGTCGTTGGCACAGGGCGGGGTCGTATGTCCGGGAGGTGGTTGCGGGTCGTCTGGGCGCTTCTTGGGGTTGTGAGGGGAGTGGGGAGGAGAAATAGGGGTGTTCATGGGTATTGGGGTTGTGAAGGTTGATGTGTACGCGTGGATGGATGGATACACACACACACACAGGCACACACACACACACACACACACAGACAAAGACACACACACACACACACAGACACACACACACACACACACACACACTCACACACACACACAGACCTTCCATCGTGTGGGAGAAAATATAAGTACAAAAATGTTATTGTCCCTTTGAGCTTGGGGCCACTTCAGTGTCTCCTCTGCAAAATTCTGGGGAACCGCTGCTTATGTTGATGTAAATATATTCACATGTACACATACATGAACACACACCCACACCCACACACACACACACACACACACACACACACACACAAACACACTTATATATACATATTCTAACCTAGTTCCACTAAGTTAGGATAGTCAAACTTAGCTTAGGCTACGGTGAGGTAGGCTAGGCTAGGCTATCGGCCGGCGAATCTATGACATGAGATTCATAGCATTAGAGGAACTCAGGTCACCGTGCAGTGTAATATCGATACTCCAGAACAGTCACTACAGGGAGGGGGAGGGGGGAGGGGGGGGTAGACAACCTACCTCTTGAAGTTGAAGTGTACTCGTCAAAAGCAAGGTTCTCGAGAGCTTCGTAAGAGGATTAAGTGTATCTCTTTAATATGCTAAGGGCGAATGACAGGAGAGTAGATAAATGCAAATGAATAACTTGCATAATTTGCATTTCATCTTGTTTTGTACACTACAAGCAATTTTATCACAACTCTCTCTCTATTTCTCCCCCCTCTCTCTCTCATTATCTTTTGCTAATGTTATTAGTGTTGTTATTATCATTATTACTGATACTATTATATAAATCAGAGATTCTGAAGATGTAACGAATGGCCTACACAGGTAGCCGTCAATGCTGTATAGATTTACCTTCTCTCAGCCAACATCCAAGTTAGTTTTGACTCCTCTTTGCAACTTTCCTTAAATCTATTATGAAACTAATGAAGCATATCTATTTCCGTCTACTGATGACATGGTGGTATCCTTTAGAAGCGTTTATATTAAGCAAGGGAGAATGTTTTCGTCACAAGTAAAAAAGACAGATTGACGTATCCTGTCTGAGGAACTTCAGTTGTACTTCGTAGGCAGCACTTACGTCACTACTTGTTCATCTCTCTATGGTAAATCAATTTCTATTCGCCTGTTCAACAAATGTTTCTTCCATTATAACTGGAGGTTCATGGTAAGCCATTCAAATGCGAAAGGGGTACACAGTTATCATCAAATTTATTAAGTCTTTTCAGTGATTCCATGAAAAGAAAAAACTCCGTGATATAATTATCGTACTAGTACCTTTATGATCTGCTAATTCATCAAGGAATCAAATATGAAATAAAAGAAAAGTATACCTTGGCCACGTCCCAGATTTATTTTTCTTTCTTTTTACTATAAATCTACATCACCTATTATCTACATTACCTTTTGCTCCGTATTGAAGAAAAGCATATCATATCTTAATCTAAGTAACTTGGGACAGATTTTATGAGTGAATGCAATTCTTTTTTCAAGGTTGTGAAATTTTTCATTTATCTTGACTTATTTTTAACAATATGGTACTTGTGGCATTGTATCTCATATTCATTATAGAAGAAAACATAATAATACTATTCGCTTCTGAGAAATTATCATACTCGTTGCAGTAAAAAATATATGACCATTAATCCCTCACTAATGAGTAACGAAGGCGGTTGTCTGCATATCAAGCAATGTTTAAAAAATATTTTAAAAGGCTTTTGTAATTGTGTGTATTTAGAGATATTGCATTTTCTCTCACTTTTTCTTCCATCCAGCCTGCGTGAATCCTTTTTTTCTGTTTTGTCCAACTATATGTCTTCATCAATTTCCTCATCTCCCCTCTCCTTCTCATTTATCATTCACTCTTCCACCTCCTACCTTCATCCCTTGGCGCCAACCATCCTCCACACATCTCTCTCCCTCTTTCTCTGTTTACATCTCTCTTTCTATTTCTCTCCCTCCCTCTCTTTTTTTCTCTTTCACTCTCTCTCTCTCTCCCTCCCTCCTTCCCTCTTTCTCTCCCTACTTCCTTCCCTCTTTCTCTCCCTCCATCCTTCCCTCCCTAACCCCTCCTCCCACCTCTCTCTCTCTTCGTCCATCTCCCTCCCCTCTCCGTCCTCTCGCTTTCATCCCTTCCCCCGAATTCGCCCAGGACACTTCGCCAGCCCGAGAGGTCAGGAAAGCCTCGTTGTTTTAGCCCCGAAGCCTGCCTCTCGCCCCCTCCTCTTGGCTCTGGGTCTGTTGGTCTGTTTGGAGGCTGTTCTCTTGCTTTTCTTCTTGGCTGTTCTTTCTCTCTGCTTCTGTACGTTATTGCTTTCTTATTTCTGCGTGTTTCCGTGTGTGTTGCGTTGATATTATTTATTCTCTCTCTCTCTCAGTACACACACACACACAGAGGCACACACACAAACACACACACACACACACACACACACACACACACACACATATATATATATATATATATATATACAAGTATACATATGTACATTTATATAAACATTTTATATTATATATATATATATATATGTATATATATATATATATATATATATATATATATTCATATATATATATGTATATATATATATGTATATATATATATATATATATATATATATATATATATATATATATATATATATATATACAGACATATATATATATATATATATATATATATATATATATATATATATATATATATATATATATATTTATATATACATATTCATACACACACACATATATAACATATTTCGCAAGAACCTTTTGTGGGTCTGCCTTTGGCACTTTCTCCTCCCGGTCTTCCTCCTCCTCCTTCTCCTCCCTTTCCAAGTCCTTCTCCGGCGCTGCGCTGTTCGCTCGGCGGGAGGCCATTAAGTGAATTCTAAAGGAGGACTTCATTGCCACCTTCATGATAGATAGATAGGGAAGGAAGGAGCCGAAAAATTGGATGATGAAGAGGAAGAATGGACGCGGAGGAAACGAAAAGAGACTAGAAGAGGAGGAGGAGGGGGAGGTGGGAAGAATCGGTGGAGAGAAGAACAATAGTGTGGTGGTTGTGTTAAGAAGAAAATTGATTTTAATAAACGGAGAGAAAGAGATTGCGTTAAAAATAGGTAATATTAGAGAGAGAGAGAGAGAGAGAGAGAGAAAGAGAGAGAGGGAGAGAGAGAGAGAGAGAGAGAGAGAGAGAGAGAGAGAGTGAGAGAGAGAAGAGAGATGGTGAGAAAAACAGTGAGAGGCAGAGATTGTGCGAAAGAGAGAGAGACAGAGAAAGAGAGAGAGAAAGGGAGAAAGAGAGAGAGAGAGAGAGTGCGAAAGAGAGAGAGAGAGAGAGAGAGAGAGAGAGAGAGAGAGAGAGAGAGAGAGAGAGAGACAGAGAGAGAGAGAGAGAGGGATAGAGGGTCAGACAGACAGACAGACAGACAGAGAAAGAGAAAGAAAAAGAGAAAGAGAGATGGCGCGAAAGACAGCGAGAGGCAGAGATTGTGCGAAAGAGAGGACAGAAAGAGAGAGAGAGAGAGAAAGAGAGAAAGAGAAAGAAAAACAGAGAGAGAGAGATGGCGCGAAAGACAGCGAGAGGCAGAGATTGTGCGAAAGAGAGAGAGAGCGAGAGCGCGAGAGAGCGCGAGAGGCGATGTCGGTGGACCGGCGAGCCTCGAGGGACGGTCCCTTCCATCATCTTGCAGCACAGGACTTTCCGCCCGAGCGTCCTGGAAGGATAAATGGCAATTTACGTCGAGTTCCCTTCCCTCTGTCTCTGCCTGGTTCATTCCCATCACGCTTTCATCACGCCCTCTCTCTACAGCCGCTCCTTCGCCTGTGATGACGTTACAGGCCGGGGAGCGAGTGCGGGCGGGTGTGGGCGTGGGGTGGGGGTGGCTCTTAACAGTCATTCCTCCCCCCTTTGTTATTGTGGGATCTTCGCTGTTATCTTCCGTTGTTATCGTGGGATCTCGGCTGTTATCTTCCTCTAGGACAAAGAAGGGAAAATGGGAGGACCTTTTGTACTGTTTTTCTTTATTATTATTATTTGGCAACTAGTTTCAAGAAGAAAAGGAAAAGGAAAAGAAAGGGAAAATAAAGAAAAACAAGGATAAAAAGAAAGAAAAAATGCCAGAGCAAATATGAACGTCAGCTCGAGCGCAAACACTAGAGAAAAAAAAGTAAACAGACCTAGAAAATATATAATAACAGGGGAAGATAAAAAGAAAAAACAAAACAAAAGGATAAAACGAAAAAAGTCAAACATTAACTTGCAAAAACGAAAAAATGAAAAAAACGACACCAAGTCACTACGACCCGTGAAAGTATGCTAAGCAGGCCGTCTACTTGTCCCGGTGCCTCTTGCCATGACAGTTAAGAGCCAAGTTTGCTTGGGAATTTTGACACTCGTGAGAAAATTCTAATGCTTTATCTGCTGGGAATTCGCACAACTTTTCTAGCGTGGTGTTAAATCTCCATAATATATATATATATATATATATATATATATATATATATATATATATATATTATATTTATATATATATAATTATATTTTTTTTTTTTTTTTTTTTTTTTTTTTTTTTTTTTTTTTTTTTTTACAGAATTATCTATAAAAAAGGATTTGCGATGGCGA
Source organism: Penaeus vannamei (assembly GCF_042767895.1). Lineage (NCBI taxonomy): Eukaryota > Metazoa > Arthropoda > Malacostraca > Decapoda > Penaeidae > Penaeus > Penaeus vannamei. The sequence goes on from NC_091552.1 coordinate 1,295,096, forward strand.
GTGGGTGTTTCGTCAAATTCACACACATTATAGAGATTATAATTAATGTGTAGAAAGGTGTGAAGTTTGACATACATGTCCACGGACACATGTATGTCAAAAATACACACACGCTCGCGAGAACACACATAAACACATGAGAACATACATGCACACATGAGAACACGCACACACACGCGAGAACACACACACACACAGGAGAATACATGCACACGAGAACACACACACACACAGGAGAATACATGCACACGAGAACACACACACACACACACACAGGAGAATACATGCACACGAGAACACACACACACACACAGGAGAACATACATGCACATGAGAACACACAAACACACGAGAACATACATGCCTACGAGAACACACACACACACACACAGGAGAATACATGCACACGAGAACACACACACACACAGGAGAATACATGCACATGAGAACAAACACACACACACAGGAGAATACATGCACACGAGAACACACACACGCACACAGGAGAATACATGCACACGAGAACACACACACACACACACAGAAGAATACATGCACACGAGAACGCACACACACACAGGAGAATACATGCACACGAGAACACACATGCCTACGAGAACACACACACACGCACACACACGCGCAGACTGGATGCTAAAAAAATATGTTTCCAGCCGTACGAGTTCAGAAAAGTCAGATATTTAAATGTCAATATGACGATGACAGTTGCACAAACATAATTATTTTCTGGTAAATGGAATGTGAAATAAGCTGATGACTTTTTTGAATCTTGTTCTCGCTAATAGGATATGGCAATTTTCAGTTTGATTTTTGCTTTAATGTGAATTGATATTCCGATAATAATTATAATATCAGCATTACTGTTATTATTATTATTATTTTGCTATTATCATTTTTTGATATCATATTTTTTATGTTATTATTACTATCATTATCATTATCACTATTATCATTATAATTATCATTTTATTGCTATCGGGGCTGTTGTTATAATTGTTATTATTATTACTAATTATTATTATCATTACTATACTTATTTTCATCGTCATTAATACAATCATTATCATTATTGTCTATTTACTGAAACAATTCTGCCGCATCGATATCTAAGGCCATTATCATTATTGTACTTATTATCATCATTAATACAATCATTATTATTACTGTTTATTTACTGAAACAGTTCTGCCGCATCAACATATAAGGACATTATCATTATTGTACTCATTATCATCATTAATAAAATCATCATTATTATTGTTTATTTACTGAAAACAAATTCTGCCGCATCAACATCTGAGTTCATTATCATTACTGTACTCATCATCATCATTATTATTGTTTATTTACTAAAACAATTCTGCCGCATCGAAATCTGAGTTCATATTCGCGGAATCAAAATTTAGCGATAGAGTGAGACTTGGGATTGAGACCTCGGGTAAGGGAAAAGTCACACTATGATAAAATAACGTGGCGAAAGGGTTAAATATAGGAATAACGATGAAGACAAAACACGACAGATATCAGAAACTGTAGAGCGCTGTAAGTTAGTATGGTAGTGAAAAGGGTTAAGTTGTAAGAGCGAACGGAAGTCGGAGGCCGTTCAGGACTGATACAAAGACAGCCTTTCATCCTTTCAGAACGGCTCTCACACGTTGGGAGGTGGATAGAAGAAAGGGGATGAAGAAGAGAAGGAAAGGGAAAGAGGGAAAGGGGGAAGAGAAAAGAAAGAAAAAGAAAAAAACGCAAAATTAGGTGTGGCATTAAGCCCCCCCCCC
>NC_091552.1:1319394-1321894 GCF_042767895.1 Penaeus vannamei
AGGTGGAGATACACACGATAACACACACGCTTGCACGTACGCACACACGCACACACATACACACACACACACACACACACAAACAAACAAACACACACACACACACAAACACACACACACACACACACAAACAAACAAAGAAACAAACAAACACACACACACACACACACACACACACAAACACACACACACACACACTCACAACATTGACACACCGACTCACACAAAAATACACCCACACCCACACACGCCCGCCCCTCCTTAACCATGACACCATACATAAACACATTCCAGTCCACGCCCACCATGCCTGGCCACCATCTTCTCACCATCACACCATACAGACCATCCTTGCCACTTTTCCCCGCTCTCGCCTCCCTTGACCCCCTTGGTGTCTGGCCATTACACGTTATTGTTTGTTATTCATTATTCTGATGTTTTAGTGTTTGTTTATGGATGTGTTGTTGTTGTGTTGTTGCAGGCTGGTGTTTTTTGTTGTTGTCTATATCCTTCGTCTTATTTTCCTTGTCGTTGTTGTTATTACTAATGCTACAGCAACAGCTACTTCTGATAATACTATTTTTATTATTATACTAATGATGATAATGATAATAATGATAGAATAAATGATAGGAAAAAATTAGATAATTATGATGTTCATGATAATGCTAAAGGTGATAATAATAATAATAATCATTAGGTTAAACCTCTGACTACGACGAGCCAGTTTATGACTGAAAAAATATAGTAAAATGATAATGATCATCATCAGTAACTGGTTTTTCATTTTTATTATCCTCATTTTGCTTAGTCTCCGGTTAAGTGTTGTCACCACTGCGCTTATGTGTTACTGTGTTGGTCGCTGTGTTAATAGCATTCAACCATGCTCTAGTTTTAGCAAATAGTTGCACTTATATATTTCGCAGCTCCTAGGCATGAGCTGCCAATGAGGTTTTTGTTGCTAATTTTAGAATTTATAGGTTTAGAATTTTGTTATGTTTGTATATCCGTTTTCATGATTTTAGTGCAATTTCGATGTAGGAATTTTCTGCATTCAAGCTATATTTTATTTAATTCTAGTATTCATTATCGCATCAAAACTTTTCGACCGTTATAGTTCTCTTAATATGAATGTAGCGCTTTTGTATAGCATCACCTACCTTCGTATCTTAGTATTGTTTATATATATACGTCTTTGGCATCTTACATACGATATCGCAAGTGCGACAAATATGTTTTTATGTCGTGTATTTTGATTTCACTCCTAGACTCCTTACGATAATAAACTAAACTGCTGATACGGTAGTTATTCCAGGGAAGTAAATTATGGTATATACCTTCTACCAATGCTTTTAATTTTACTGATGACTTGGTAGTCATCAGTCGCCTTTATATAAACTCGACTCCGTAATTTTAATTTTTTATTTTGTCATTGGGATATTAATAAGAATAATTACTTTTCTTTAAAGTCAGACTTGGACATTCAAAAAATCCATATCGATTATCTATCAATAATATTCTCTTTATCCATTCTGTACCATTATTGCTACTGTTAAAAAAATGTTTATAGTGATCATACTGACCAGTTCTTATTACTATTTTTATTAGCATTTTATACCTTATTTTCCTATGCATTAGTATCAACATCTTCATTTTCATTGTTATTCTACTTCCTCATCCCTACTGTCATTGCTGTTACAATTACCGCTGGGAGATGAAGATTTCAAGCATTACGTCGTACCATTTTCCCTTTCGTACTCAACCAAGCTTTTTCTGGGCCACGGGACGCTGGTGCACTGCCTCGGGATCGTCTCCTTTCTTCAGCAGTCCGGTTATCGTATGACTAACTTCGAAGTGAATATGGGGAACGGGAAAGTCAGTGTGAAATCACGAAAAGATGAAACTGCTAATGACGGAAAGGATATGTCATACACACACACACTCTTATACATACATACATACATACATATATACTCATATATATATATATATATATATATATATATATATATATATATATATATGTATGTATATATATACATATATATATATATATATATATATATATATATATATATATATATATATATATATGTATGTATGTACATATATATATATATATATATATATATATATATATATATATATATATATATATATATATATATATATATACACTTATATACACATATACATATTCATATCAATCATCCTAATCGAGTAGTCCCTGAACGTGCTGATACTTACTAAGGTCATGTGAGATGGTACACTCCTGCTGGAAAGGCTTATTAGTATATAGATTCCACCCAACCCCCCCCGCCCTCACCTCACCAATTTACACCTAGGCCAATTGGTGGGCGGTATTCGGCATTTCTCTTATTTTAAGTGTGAATATACATTTGAGTGTTGCATACATACATACATATATCTACAGCCTATCCATATCTTTATCTATAGATATAATTATCAATTAATCAGTCTATCTCTCTCTCTCTCTCTC
>NC_091552.1:1326894-1351894 GCF_042767895.1 Penaeus vannamei
CCCTATCGGTTATCGGCCATCTGTCAATTTACGATCTGTATTCTTTATCGTTACAGTCCTGAAATCTACTATTTTTCCATGACCATTTCCACCTGATCTTCATGCTACCTACTGACCCACACTCACTGCCTTCACACCATTTTAAACCACACAAACAGCTCAACCTCCACACGCAGAATTATTTTCACATTACTTTTAATTTCGCAGTGCCTCCTCAGGCTATAACATCAGCCTTAATCCAAGCGCCATATATCTCTGGCTTTATAGGTCTTGCATCAGTGTTGGAATTTAAGTTTGATTGTTACGTTGATATTCATTGCATCATATTTGTAACATATTATGCCCTTTCTAATAAATGTTGTTATCGTTAAAATTGTTATTCCTTTTGTAGTTATATGAAAACCTCCATAATTTCTCTCGGTTCAACTTATGCAGTTCACGTGTTAATTTTGTCAGTTATTTTAAATTACAATATGGTTGTTATTAATCAGTATTTTCTCATGCTGTGAAAGTCATAAAGCGAAGAAAAAAATAGGTCTCTTGTGGTAGCCTACTTGATGACTCTCGAAATTTTACTGAAGAAGTTTCCCACGAATTGTACCAGTCATGGCAATACTTCAATGTCTCTTTGCTTCCTTTATGTCTTTCTCTGTCCCATTTCCTCTTCGCATAAGTATTTTTGTCATTTGGTTTGGGTGACATTCAATTTAATCTTGGTCTTGATTCCCGGTCCTTTGGAGGTCCTCTGAGGCTATTCTCTGTCTCACACCCAACGGAAAGAATTGTCTGTTGACTAATATACACACATACGTGCACACACACACACATACACACAGACACACATATACATGTATATATATATATATATATATATATATATATATATATATATATATATATATATATATATATATATATATTTATTTATTTATTTATTTATTTATTAACACATACATACAAACACATATGTATGTATATGCACACACAAACATATGTATACACACGCACACACACACACATATACTTTCATCTTAATACATAGGCTTGTTTCTTCTATTTAGATTTATTTTTACTTCTCCATCGTTACATATACATAATTTTCGGAGCCCCTGATAATAGCTGGGATTCACCGACGTATAAAAAAAATATTTTACAGTTTGATATTTTCGAAACATTTGCATGCTTTGCGAATCTTGTTCCTCTTTCGCGAAAATAGAGACAGCAAAAAGTTCCAAAAGCTTACTAAAGATTCTCTCTCGCTTACTACCATAAACAGTTTAATGCAGTTTAATACATTGTAATACCTCTCTGAGTATTGCACTTTGTCCTTCGCATTCCTCAAGATTATCGGAGGTTTCGCCACCAACCACTTTCGACTTCCTAAAATAGAAGAGTTGGGAAGGCCTTTCGGAGAGTCCGCGCGAGGCTCCGAGAAGTGCCGGCCGGACCAAGGTAAAGGCTGGGTGGGGTTGGGAGCTAAGGGGGAGGGGGTTGGGTTGGGGCTAGGGGTGGGGGGTAGGAGGTGGGTTTGGGGGCTGGGGGAGGGGGAGGGAGGTGGGGTTGGGAGCTAAGGGAGAGGGGGTAGGGGTTGGGAGCTAAGGGAGAGGGGGTAGGGGTAGGGGGTTGGGGGGGCTAAGGGAGAGGGGGTGGGGTTGGGGGCTAAGGGAGAGAGGGTGGGGTTGGGAGCTGGGGGAGAGGGGGTGGGGTTGGGAGCTGTGGGAGAGGGGGTGGGGTTGGGGAGCCAAGGGAGAGGGGGTGGGGTTGGGGAGCTAAGGGAGAGGGGGTGGGGTTGGGGGCTAAGGGAGAGGGGGTGGGGTTGGGGGCTAAGGGAGAGGGGGTGGGGGTTGGGAGCTAGGGGAGAGGGGGTGGGGTTGGGAGCTGGGGGAGAGGGGGTGGGGGTTGGGGGCTGGGGGAGAGGGGGTTGGGGCTGGGGGAGGGGGAGGGAAGTGGGGTTGGGGGCTGGGGGAGGGGGAGGGAGGTGGAGTTGGGGGCTGGGGGAGGGGGTGGAGTTGGGAGCTAAGGGAGAGGGGGTAGGGGTTGGGAGCTGGGGGAGAGGGGGTAGGGGTTGGGAGCTGGGGGAGAGGGGGTGGGGGTTGTGAGCTGGGGGAGAGGGGGTGGGGGTTGTGAGCTGGGGGAGAGGGGGTGGGGGTTGGGTGCTAAGGGAGAGGGGGTAGGGGTTGGGAGCTAAGGGAGAGGGGGTGGGGTTGGGAGCTGGGGGAGGGGGTTGGGTTGGGGCTAGGGGTGGGGGGTGGGAGGTGGGGTTGGGAGCTGGGGGAGGGGTTGGGGTTGGGGCTAAGGGAGGGGGTGGGGTTGGGGGCTAAGGGAGGGGGTGGGGTTGGGGGCTAAGGGAGAGGGTGGGGTTGGGTGATGGGGAGGGGGTGGGGTTGGGAGATGGGGGAGGGGGTGGGGTTGGGGGCTAAGGGAAGGGGTGGGGTTGGGAGCTAAGGGAGGGTATGGGGGAGGGGTTGGAGTTGGGGGCTAAGGATGGGGGTGGGGTTGGGAGCTGGGGGAGGGGGTGGGGTTGGGAGCTGGGGGAAAGGGTGGGATTGGGAGTTAAGGGAGGGGGTGGGGCTGGGGGAGGGGGAGGGGTTGGGAGCTGGGGGAGGGGTGGGGTTGGGTTTGGGGAGGGGGTGGGGTTGGGAGCTGGGGGAGGGGGTGGGGTTGAGAGCTAAGGGAGGGGGTGGGGTTGGGAGCTGGGGGAGGGGGTGGGGTTGGGAGCTGGGGGAGGGGATGGGGTTGGGAGCTAAGGGAGGGGGGGGTTGGGGTCTAAGGGAGGGGGTGGGGTTGGGAGCTAAGGGAGGTGGTGGGGTTGGGGGCTGAAGGAGGGGGTGGGGTTGGGAGCTAAGGGAGGGGTGGGGTTGGGGGCTAAGGGAGGGAAAGGGGTTGGGGGAGGGGGTGGGGTTGGGTGCTGGGGGAGGGGGTGGGGTTGGGAGCTAAGGGAGAGGGGGTGGGGTTGGGAGCTAAGGGAGGGGGTGGGGTTGGGGGCTAAGGGTGGGGATGGGGTTGGGAGCTAAGGGAGGGGGTGGGGTTGGGGGCTGGGGGAGGGGGTCGAATTGGGGGCTGGGGGAAAGGGTGGGGTTGGGAGCTAAGGGAGGGGATGGGGGAGGGGGTGGAGTTGGGGCCTAAGGATGGGGGTGGGGTTGGGAGCTGGGGGAGGGGGTGGGGTTGGGAGGTAAGGGAGGGGTGGGGTTGGGAGCTAAGGGAGAGGGTCGAGTTGGGGGGCTGGGGGAAAGGGTGGGGTTGGGAGCTTGGGGAGGGGGTGGGGTTGGGAGCTGGGGGAGGGGATGGGGTTGGGAGCTAAGGGAGGGGGTGGGGCGGGGGGCTAGGGGAGTGGGTGGGGTTGGGAGCTAAGTGAGAGGGGTTGGGGTTGGGTGCTAAGGAAGGGGGTGGGGTTGGGAGCTAGGGGAGGGGGTCGAGTTGGGAGCTGGGGGAGGGGGTGGGGTTGGGAGCTAAGGGAGAGGGGGTGGGGTTAGGAACTGGGGGACGGGGTGGGGTTGGGAGCTAAGGGAGAGGGTGGGGGTGTCTCTGGGAAAGGCACGCAGTAGCCTAAAGATGATAAACGGCCGACGTGTCTGTGGCAGTCGAAGTCATGGTCATGGAGGTCGAGGATTGTTTTATCATTGATTTTGCCTTACAAGATATAATTTCGGATATGTGTATATACATACATACATACATACATACATACATACATACATATATATATATATATATATATATATATATATATATATATATATATATATATATATATATATATATATATATATATATATATATATATATATATATATATATATATATATATATATATACATAAACACACACACACACACACACACACACACACACACACACACACACACACACACACATATATATATATATATATATATATATATATATATATATACACACATATGTAAACTCATACATACATATATGTATGTATGAATATACGAACACACACACGCTCATATTTCTCCTCCCTTCCTTTCCATTACCTTGGTGACGTAGGCCTCCTTCACCACAGCCGACCTCTACGTATACCGGAATAGCATTTACCTTAACACAAACATCTTTAGTAATGGGTTATGGGAATGATAAAAATAATTATGATTATAATCTGCTGATGGAAACAATGTGATAACAATGAGGATGATACTACTACTGATAGGAATAACAACTATTATTTTCATCATTATCAACATTTAAAATAATATCATGAGAGTTAGGGCGATGCTGAAATAGTGATCGAGTTTAGAGTAATGATGATTACAATGATAATGATGGTCATAATGATAAATGATTTAGCAATGGTAGTAAAATGACGTTATCAGCAATGATAATATTGTTAACAAAAATAATGATTTCAAGTGTAAAGACAACGGATTGTATGCATGAAGATCATAGAAATGGGATACTGAAAATCAGTTTTATGTGTGTAATAACATAAACGAACGCATACATATATGCGTATATAAATCTATATCTGTCTATTCATGCATCCATCTATCCGTCTATCTACTGATCTGTATATCACACACACACACACACATACACACACACACTCACACACACACACACATATATGTATGAGAGATCCCTTTATATAAGGGTTCCTCATCTTAGACAAATCAGAAGACAATGAAAAAATATAGACATAAAAGTTTCTATCATAAGTATTATGAACTTGGTACTTTGTCCACAAAAGGAGATTCAAAAAGAAATGTAAATCTTTTACTATGTACTATCCTTTGAATAAGAAAAAAAAAAAAAAAAAAAAAAAGCGTATGAGGGAATGCGATCAGATAAGGGGGAATCCAGGTATAGGTTCTGTTGCTTTGTTGCACTTGAGAGGGTATGACCTGAGAATTATATGCGCACTTTCCCTGGCATATTTAAGGCATCTTTACATATCAACTTTTGGAGCAAATCGATCATTCTACACGTCAATATTTTCTAATTGTTTGTTTACGCGGGTGAAGGAAATACATACGAGTAGGCTCTCATTTTAATAAATAATCTTGAGAAATATATTTAAAAAATTCATTTAAGCATAGGCAGGTGTAGGCTTATAGGCTGGGGCAGGTTTGTATGAAGGGGCGGGCTTGTAAGCGGAGACTGGCTTGTATGCAGGTTCAGGATGATAAGGAGCTGGCTTGTACTCAGGGTACTGGGCCTCACCCTCGTAGCTGACCTCAGCCACGTAGCCGGAGTCGCCGTTGACAGTGTAGGCGACCTTCTGCAGACGACCGTCGGGAAGGAGGACGTAGTAGGCTCCCTGGGTGTCATAGCCATCACGGGCCTCCTGGTGACCGAAGTCGTTGCCGGAGTAGTCGTCCTTCACGGCGTAGTTGAAGTCGTACTTGGCAGGGACCTGGACAAGATGAACAAGGTTAGAGTGGCGCAGGACTGAATATTCTTATACGCTATATTTATTTAGTAAAAATATGATTTACAAATTCAAACTGTTTTCAAAATTTATACTTACCTCATAAGCTGGCTGAGGAGCATAGCCATAGGCTGGCTGAGAAGGAGCAGAGGCAGCAACGGCCACGAGGGCGAGGGCAACGACAGCCTAGAAACAAGTATATATTTATAGTTTCTCATGGTATTACGGACTTTCTGATGCTTTTAGCTCTTAATTTATTCTTTAAAATGAAACAGAATTCTGTAGGCTGATAGTACTCCTTACCTTGGTGAACATGATGGAGGTAGATGAAGTGTGATACTCTGGTCGCGACCCAAGTCCCTTTTATACCGTAGTCTGCGTCTTAGGTGGACACGCCCCTTCCTTTCGTTCGGTCTTTACCTTGGGATTCGACCATCATCTTCCTCTCCTTAGCAAACCATTTCGTTATTTTACATTTAATAAGCGCATAAAAAACTATGTAGGTTTATTATACATTGCAATGCAGTCGAGACGAAAAAAAGTTTAATGATAATGGTAAGCCTATGAACATTATTTGAAGCAATGATGCCAAGAAATTGTCAAAAATCCTCTATTTTTTTTTCTTTTTTTGTTCGTTGCCACTGTCATAGCATGAAAACCGACTGACTTTTGATGTGAAAAGACAATACTGTATTTTAAATGCCAAATCTGTTTTTCTTATAGAATAATATTCTGCGGATGAAAACTTTAAAACAAATACACAAAACTAAGAGGCACTAAAGGCACAAGCTTGTGGGATTCAATTGGTATTGAACGGATAGAATTATCGTTAATCGGACGTTTCTCTAGACCCCGATTTACTTGATACAACGAATTCCTGGATAGAGTATATGAATAGCGTAAAACACAAATACAGATGCTAACGACAACCCATACAGCGTCCGTGTCGTTGAATTTAAGCCAGAGAAAACAAGGGTACACGAGGGTCCGCTGTGTATACCTTTATAATTCACACTAACGTGGTGACATTTTTTTTTTTTTTTTTTTTAAGATTTACTATTCTGTTATGAATGGCCCGGTTTTCGCTTTCGCCTCCCGGTAAAATGGTGACACATTCACAAGCGACTTTATATCGACTTGTTTCAAACGCAAACCCATACTGTAGGCTGAGGCAGTGAGGTTTAAAGAACTAATCATCAGCAGGATGTATACACAATATATATACTATTTGCAGTATATACAATGTTCATCTCTCTCTCTCTCTCTCTCTCTCTCTCTCTCTCTCTCTCTCTCTCTCTCTCTCTCTATATATATATATATATATATATATATATATATATATATATATATCCATGTATATATACATATACACATGCATTCACTTATACCTAGAATGTCTTCATTTGTTCTTCTCTCGCTCCATGCTAATTTTAACATTCTTCTCCACTACAAATACATAAATGTATGGTTAACGAATGTTTTCATCATCATTCTCATGCACATATCTCTCTCTACCAATATAAGAAAAGAAGGCGAGAAATGGACGAGGACCAACGCAGACAAAGCAAAATTTATTAATATTGCTTGCTGTTGTACGACATTAAATCCCAAATGAAATATCATCAAGTCACATCTCTTTGCAGGTCGTGGACCAGCCTTCTCCAAGCCACTCTATCTTTCGATCTCTGTACCAACTCATTCAACGATAGTCCGCTCCAATCCTTGTTATCCATTATCCTTGTTCTTCGCTGCTTTCCTATGCTCCTCTTTCCTTCTCCCTTGCCCAACAAATCATCCTACACAATACTATTCTGCCACAAAACATGTCCACTGTAACATACTTTCGTTTTCTTGCAGTTTATTTTCTTCATTCAACAATTCCTAAACCTCATTAGTCCACTTCTTATTCCAGCTCCTTAGTTTTATCATCCTTCTGTAACACACTATCTCAAAACTTCTTAAGACTTCTTTCAGTTTCTGCATTCATAGTCCAGGTTTCAGCACCATAGAACACGATTGACCAAACATAATATTGTAATAATCTCTTTCTAGTTTCGATATTCACTCTTTTATTTGTTGAAAAATTACTAATCCTGCAGAACTGAGTTTTAGCTTTTGCAATTCTAATCTTTACTTTATTTTATTATCATAATTTTTACTGTGTTATGAAACTTCCAAGGTATCTAAAGTAATTTACTTTTTTAATTTCTTCATTACGTATACTGACATTCAAACCTTGAAATTTTCTTAGCTTTGCACTCTTCTTGACAGCCATAACTTTTTTCTTGGAATTTAACTTTAATCCATATTTTCCATTGATGTTGCTTACTTGGTTGAGCATTTTTTGGAGCATGACACTATTTTCTGCGATTAAAAATGTATCAGCTGCGTATCTCAAATTAGATATTCTGCCGCAATATGTTCGTGTAATGTTTGTGTTTCATGACTTGGAGCTGTCCATCTGTATAAGTGTCTTGGATGATTATTAAGTAGTGTATTGGCAATACATAGATAATTATTTTCACAATATTCTATTAATTTTCCTCTCCTTTCATTCCGCTCGAAATGATACGTACATATTTATAGACATTTTAAATTGTGTCGGCTTTTGGATCCTTTTTCTAATTATGTAGACAGTCGAAACACACATTTTTTTTTTTTTTTAGTAGACTCTCATTTTAATAAATATCCATCATAAATACAGTCAATAAATGTTCATTTAGGCGTAGGTAGGGGCAGGCTTGTAAGCAGGAGTAGGGTTGTAGGCAGGGGCTGGCTTGTAAGCGGGGACGGGCTTGTAGGCAGGTTCAGGATGGTAAGGAGCTGGCTTGTATGCAGGTTCAGGATGGTAAGGAGCTGGCTTGTACTCGGGGTACTGGGCCTCACCCTCGTAGCTGACCTCAGCCACGTAGCCGGAGTCGCCGTTGACAGTGTAGGCGACCTTCTCCAGACGACCGTCGGGGAGCTGAACGTAGTAGGAACCCTGAGTGTTGTATCCGTCACGGGTCTCCTGGTGACCGAAGTCGTTGCCGGAGTAGTCGTCCTTCACAGCATAGTTGAAGTCGTACTTGGCAGGGATCTAAAGAAATTGTACAAAATTAGAATCATGCATAACCAAATTTTCTTTTACAATGTGTTTTTCATAAACAGGGTGACTTTCAAGTTCCAAAAATTATACATACCTCATAGGTGGGCTGAGGAGCATATCCATAGGCTGGCTGAGAAGGAGCAGAGGTAGCAACGGCCACGAGGGCGAGGGCAACGACAGCCTAGAAAGAAGGGTTTACAAGATCACGAGTTCCTTCCATCTGTCTTATGATGCACAGTAATTTGCCACAGTATCATGATATATTTCACGGTTTAATTTTATATTTATTCTCTGGTTTAGATAGGAATTAGGCAGGCTGATAGTACTCCTTACCTTGGTGAACATGATGGAGGTAGATGAAGTGTGATACTCCGATCACTTTCCAAATCTCTTATATACCAGAATCTACGTGTAAAGTAGACACGCCCCTTCCTTCCTTCCGTGCGACCTTTACCTTGGAATATAACGACCGTCTTCCTCTCGATAACAAAACCATATTAACATCATTACAATTAGATTATGCACTAAGTGTATAGGGTTTACTATACATTGTACTGCATAGGGGAGGGGGAACTAAAATGAAAATATCGTTGTTATAAATTGTACGCAATGCCAAAAAATGCGCCGTCGGTGTCTCCGTGAACAACGAAGGCGTTTCTCATGTCTCGTTGTTCACGCAGACACCGACGGTCACCTCCCGAAGTGGTCCCAGGCCTCCATCATAAAGCAAGGCCTGGCCCCACGACAAAGGAAGATGGTAGAAGCGGCGTTCATTCATACAACTAACATCAACACCGCTACGGGGAGCCACGAACTAGCCAAGGTCGTCGCTCACCTGATTACCGACGTGACCTGACCACCCAGTAATTGCATATATACTCCTCTATGTACATGTAGTATATGCCCTGACGAAGCAATAGTGAAAAGGCCTTCGGCATATTCATGTGTTTTCTTGCCCTTCCCTTCGTTGTTCCTGTTGCAATCTGTTCACTATGAATTCCACACACACACACACACACACACACACACACACACACACACACACACACACACACACATATATATATATATATATATATATATATATATATATATATATATATATATATATATATATATATATATATATATATATATATATATATATATATATATATATATATATATGCATATCCATATATGTGCATATATACACATAAATGTATGTATGTATACTCACAATTCGGTAGCAAAAGATATTTTTAGATGCCAAAACGTGTATTTACCTCAAAGGCAGGTTGAGGAGCATAACCAAAGGCTTGTTATCTTATACTCTTACATATCCATGTCTGCATTTGTGCACACATGCATATTTGCCAATGTGCAAAATAGACAGGATAAAAGGAACCGACGGATCATATAATGTACCCATTCACCCATTCTATTTTCTAGCTATGATCATACAGACTATATACAGCCTAAAATCAAAAACAAAAAGTGTGTGAATCGATCCCAAGCCCTTATGTTAGTAATGCAAATGTGTTGAGAAGAGCATTTAGATTGCTAAATTCCTTAATGTGTGAAATGAAAATACATATTGCTAAATTGGTAGAGCAGTATAATCAGTTAAGAGTAGTTAAGATGACTTTGTATAGGCAGTGCATTTCATTCTATTGTTAACATGGATATGGTTAAATTAAGTTATACACGAGTAGATTCCAACATTTCCCTCAAATTATGTATGTATTATAAATACTGATATAATGGTGTTTTCGATTTTTTTTTGGAACAAACTCATCAGCATACGCTTATCAATATTTTTTCAACTATGTAGACTGGGTAATAAGATGAGTGGTAGTAGACTTCTGTTTAATAAATATGCATCATAATTTAAAATTTCATTTAGGCGTAGACTGGTGCAGGCTTATAGACAGGTACTGGGTTGTAGGCAGGCTTGTACTCGGGGTACTGGGCCTCACCCTCGTAGCTGACCTCGGCCACGTAGCCGGAGTCGCCGTTGACAGTGTAGGCGACCTTCTCCAGACGACCGTCGGGGAGCTGGACGTAGTAGGAACCCTGAGTATTATAACCATCGCGAGCTTCTTGGTGACCGAAGTCGTTGCCGGAGTAGTCGTCCTTCACAGTATAGTTGAAGTCGTACTTGGCAGGGACCTGGAAAACAATGCAAAAAATTAGAACTATGCAATACTATTTTTTTAAAAATAATTTACATTAGTTATGAAAATGATGCTTTCACATTCTAAAAATTATACTTACCTCATAGGCTGGCTGAGGAGCATAGCCATAGGCTGGTAGAGAAGGAGCAGATGCAGCAACGGCCACAAGGGCGAGGGCAACGATAGTCTAGAAAGATGTAAGTAAATTTCGTTTAAACTTTGTTAATCTAAGATGGCACAGAAATTTGAAATATGCTTCGATTATATTAAGGTATGTTCAGCTATATAGCTGATCAAGGTAGGCTAATGATTTGTCTTACCTTGGTGAACATGGTGAAGATAGATGAAGTGTGATGCTCCTGTAACTCACTAAGTCCGCTTTACAGTTTGGTCCACAAGTAGGCCTATGGTAGACTCGCCCCTTCCGTGCGACCTTTACCTTGAAATGCATTCATTTTATCTCTTTTTAACTGGACATATTACTCTCGTGGAAATGGAATTAGCGCAAACTCACAGTATATTTTCATACTACATACGTGCAACTTCAGAAAATAATAAACATATGTACTTGTTGCATTATAAGATATCAATTTATTCGCAGATACTGGAAATCACAGTCGTGTTTGTGTCACCCTCCAATATACATGTTAGTGAGGTTTACTTTGCGCAAGTTCCAGTGAATGTGTAACCTACATGAGATGCATCATTCCACTTTATTATTGAGCACATTTATAATTAAGCCCGGATATTAAATTTCTCCTTTTTCAACGGCAATTGCATAAAAAAGATGCCAGAAATTTTGAAAGGGTAAATTGCTGATACTAAAATAGAACGAAAAGCGATTGAATTTTCATTTGGACACAGTATCATACATGGTTGCAATGCTTGATTTTCTCGTTACATTCGCATACCTTTCGGCATCAACGCTGAAGAATCAGAACCTCCAAGGATTCCGCGATAACATCAACGATTAAATCCGTGAATGAAATATAGTGCCTTTATACACACATGCACATAAACATAGCGATAATCTATGAATGTCATATGCGTTCACGGGATAATTATATAGATTCACTGCAAAAATATTTGCATTCTCTATCATTACTAGCTTTACCTGTTTCATAATCCTCCTCGAGGTTGAAGAATGTGTTAGTGTCTGTGTAACACAACATATATTGTAAACATTAAAAAAAGAAAGAAAAAAAGGGAATGCTCAAGCACAAGCGCCTATGTTTTTTTTTTCTTCTTTTTTTACATTAATCATCATGTATAGAAAACTGAACTCAGCATTGCCCCCTTATAGTCTGCCCATCAAATACATAGAGACTTACGTGTTATTCTGCTGAGTGGTAATATGGTCTAACCATATTATGAAGTGGCTGAAATTGGTTATAATTCAAGGTGAAGGTCGCACGGAAGGAAGGAAGGGGCGTGTCTACTGTAGGCCTACTCGTGGACCACACTATAAAAGGGACTTGCTTTGAGATAGGAGCATCACACTTCATCTACCTTCATCATGTTCACAAAGGTAAGAAATATCATCAACGTGTCTTAATAAGATATATAACAAGAAAAAACTCAAGAAATGAAATAATTATAATGTGATCCACAATACCGTGACAAATGTTTGTGCTTAACATGAGTTCTTGAAAACTGGTATAATTCGTTCTAGGCTGTCGTTGCCCTCGCCCTCGTGGCCGTTGCTGCCTCTGCTCCTTCTCAGCCAGCCTATGGATATGCTCCTCAGCCAGCTTATGAGGTAAGTATAATTTTTGAAAACAGTTTGAATTTGTAAATCATATTTTTACTAAACAAATATATCATATAAGAATATTCAATCCTGCGCCACTCTAACCTTGTGCATCTTGCCCAGGTCCCTGCCAAGTACGACTTCAACTACGCCGTGAAGGACGACTACTCCGGCAACGACTTCGGTCACCAGGAGACCCGTGACGGATACAACACTCAGGGTTCCTACTACGTTCAGCTCCCCGACGGTCGTCTGGAGAAGGTCGCCTACACTGTCAACGGCGACTCCGGCTACGTGGCTGAGGTCAGCTACGAGGGTGAGGCCCAGTACCCTGAGTACCACCCAGCACCTGCCTACAAGTCTGCCCCTGTCTACGAACCTGCTCCTGCCTACAAGCCTGCTCCTACTTATGCTTATTGAACATTTTTATGATTAATATTTATTAAAATGAGATTCTACTATTACTTATCTTCTTTACCTGTTAACTCGAAAAAAAAATTTTCGGTGCAAAAGATTCCTTAAATACAACATGAAGAATTGTATATCATAATTCGTACTCATACCAATGCTATTGTACTTTCTTTTTTAGGACATGACAATTAATCGGTCCAAGTCATATTCATTGACATGGTTCATACCTGGCAACCAATTGGGCGAAAATACACACACATGTACGGTACATACATATACGCTTAAACATATATGCATATATGTCTATATATCATATATATGATATATATACGTATATATGTATATATACGTTTATATATTCAAATACCTATACATGTGTTTATATATTTATACATATAAGTATAATAACGGCGGTATTATATGTATTTCTTTTGTGTTAATTATATATGTATATATGCATATATGTATAAATGTATATCTACATATATATACATAAATTTATACACATGTATGTATGTATGTGTGCGTATATATCATTGTCTTTGTACATATATATATAGAAATATATATACAAATATATATATATATATATATATATATATATATATATATATATATATATATATATATATATATATATATATATGTATATATATTTATATATATTTATACGTATGTATACATATATTAGATATGTATGTATGTTTGTGTGTATATATATACATATGCATATGTATGCATATATATATAAATATATATAAAAATATATATGTATATATATGGGTGCATATGTATATATATTCATATAGGTGTGTATATATAAATAGATATAGATGTAGATATATGTGTATATATTTGTATATGCACATATTATACATGCCTTTCTTTTCTTTCTGGTTCGGACACCGTGACGTTCGCATGGAAGTGTTTCGTCTCTTCATTTCGTCGATTGGATAGATCGTCGTTGACGTCAAATTTTGGTCCTACTCTCTCTCTCTCTCTCTCTCTCTGAAGATAGACAGACATATTCACAGACACGCTTCATAGTCATTATCTTATACTCTCACATATCCATGTCTGCATTTGTGCACATACACATTTGTCAATGTGCAAAATAGACAGGATAAAAGGAACCGACGGATCATATAATGTACCCATTCACCCATTCTGTTTTCTAGCTATGATCATACAGACTATATACAGCCTAAAATCAAAAACAAAAAGTGTGTGAATCGATCCCAAGCCCTTATGTTAGTAATGCAAATGCGTTGAGAAGAGCATTTAGATTGCTAAATTCCTTAATGTGTGAAATGAAAACACATATTGCTAAATTGGTAGAGCAGTATAATCAGTTAAGAGTACTTAAGATGACTTTGTATAGGCAGTGCATTTCATTCACTTATCAACATATTTTTTTCAACTATGTAGACTGGGTAATAAGATGAGTGGTAGTAGACTTCTGTTTAATAAATATGCATCATAATTTAAAATTTCATTTAGGCGTAGACTGGTGCAGGCTTATAGACAGGTACTGGGTTGTAGGCAGGCTTGTACTCGGGGTACTGGGCCTCACCCTCGTAGCTGACCTCGGCCACGTAGCCGGAGTCGCCGTTGACAGTGTAGGCGACCTTCTCCAGACGACCGTCGGGGAGCTGGACGTAGTAGGAACCCTGAGTATTATAACCATCGCGAGCTTCTTGGTGACCGAAGTCGTTGCCGGAGTAGTCGTCCTTCACGGCATAGTTGAAGTCGTACTTGGCAGGGACCTGGTAAAAAATGCGCAAAATTAGAACTATGCAATACTAAATTTTCTTTTATAATTTACATTAGTTATGAAAATGATGCTTTTACATTCCAAAAATTATACTTACCTCATAGGCTGGCTGAGGAGCATAGCCATAGGCTGGTAGAGAAGGAGCAGATGCAGCAACGGCCACAAGGGCGAGGGCAACGATAGTCTAGAAAGATGTAAGTAAATTTCGTGTAATCTTTGTTAATTTAAGATGGCACAGAAATTTGAAATATGCTTCGATTATATTAAGGTATGTTTAGTTATATAGCTGATCAAGGCAGGCTTATGATTTGTCTTACCTTGGTGAACATGGTGAAGATAGATGAAGTGTGATGCTCCTGTAACTCACTAAGTCCGCTTTATAGTGCGGTCCACGAGTAGGCCTATGGTAGACACGCCCCTTCCGTGCGACCTTTACCTTGAAATGCATTCATTTTATCTCTTTTTAACTGGCCATATTACTCTCGCTGTAATGAAATTAGCGCAAACACACAGTATATTTTCATACTACACAGTAATCTTGTTGAATAGCATGATACACACAGTGCACCGCGAGTCAAGGATATCACGGAATTGTCCCAGTTTCAAGCTATTAAAGTTTGTAACAAAGGATGCCGCGGCGTTATGTAGCAATTCATTGTTCCCATTTATGTCACCAGCTATTTAAATGGCCAAAAGACCGCGACAGAGCAAGGAAGTGGACACGTTTTGTGCATACCAAGCGGAGCAACTTTCAGCCTGTGCCAACCAGTGTACTTTGCCTGAAACACTTCGAGCCCGATTGCTTTGCGAACAGAATGGCTTACGACATGGGATTTGCAAAACGGTAGGCCATTTCCAATTTATATTTGTCATGATCACAACAGCGCAAAACAAACTCTGAAAGAGCGCTTTTGCTTGGCGGCGTAGCAAACATTCATTGCGTGGGTACGACACAGTGTGACGACTGTATTGCAAGTGTGCATGTATTACTACACAGAGGTAGGGCAGGTACACCCCAAAAAGCACAACACAAATAAATACCGATGCCCCTCCACTCGCGAATGGATGTAGGCCTGCGCCACGGGTGCAGACAAGAGATAGCTCAGCCTGCAGAAATTTTGTACCATATAGAAGCGGGATCACACGTTCGACTATAAAAAATAATTTAGAAAATTACCATTCATTCAATCTCTTCGGGTCTTAACGTCGGGTTCATGCATGTACGGTGCAACAACTATCATCCCTTGATATTCCTCTTCTTCCAACTCTTCGAAGACATAGGCACCCTCTGAAGAAGTTGTACCAATGTCCTCGTCGGAATATTCCGATGAAACTTCACTGATTTCACTGCCGCAGTAGTCTTGTAGTGAGTCCGCCATGTACAAAGTATTGAATGCAGAGAATGCTGTGATCGGGTTCCGGATTTTCGCGGGAAAATATAACTTGACTTCGGAAAATCGAAATAAATCAATTTTGGGGAATTATTTTCATATTTCCTTTTTTACTCTTATTAGAAAGATGGTTTGCGAGCTAATTTCTCCCCTTTTAAAAATTTCAGTTGTTAATTCATATAAGCCCTTTAAGAGGATCTTACAAGGAAAGGCAAAGGTAAATGGCTGTAGGATTCAGCATCAGAACCTTCCAGGGTTCCACGATAATATCAACGTTTAAATCCTTGAATGGAATATGGTACTTTCATACACACAAGCACATAAACATAGCAGTAATATATGAATGTCATATGTGTGCACAGGATAATTATTTAGATTCATTGTAAACAAATTTGTATTCTCTATTATTACTAGCTTTAACTGTTTCATAATCCTTTAAGTTGAAGGATGTGTTAGTGTCTGTTTAACACATCATGTATTGTAAACATCCACAAAAAACACTCACGGGAATGCTCAAGCAAGAGCACTTGTGTGTGTTTTTTTTCTGTTTACATTAATCATCATGTATAGAAAACTGAACTCGGCATTGCCTCCTTAGAATCTGTCGATCAGATATAGAGAGCCATGTGTTAATCTTCAAAGTGGTAATATGGTCTAACCGCATTATGAAGAGGATAATGGTTATAATCCAAGGTGAAGGTCGCTCGGAAGGAAGGAAGGGGCGTGTCTACTGTAGGCCTACTCGGGGACCAGAGTATAAAAGGGACTTGCTTTGAGATAGGAGCATCACACTTCATCTACCTTCATCATGTTCACAAAGGTAAGAAATATCATTAACATGTCCTAATAAGGTATATAACAAGAAAAACTCAAGAAATGAAATAACTGTAGTATGCTCCACAATACCAGGACAAATGTTTGTGCTTAACATGAGTTCTTGAAAAATGGTATAATTCGTTCTAGGCTGTCGTTGCCCTCGCCCTCGTGGCCGTTGCTGCCTCTGCTCCTTCTCAGCCAGCCTATGGATATGCTCCTCAGCCAGCTTATGAGGTAAGTATAATTTTTGAAAACAGTTTGAATTTGTAAATCATATTTTTACTAAACAAATATATCATATAAGAATATTCAGTCCTGCGCCACTCTAACCTTGTGCATCTTGCCCAGGTCCCTGCCAAGTACGACTTCAACTATGCTGTGAAGGACGACTACTCCGGCAACGACTTCGGTCACCAGGAGACCCGTGACGGATACAACACTCAGGGTTCCTACTACGTTCAGCTCCCCGACGGTCGTCTGGAGAAGGTCGCCTACACTGTCAACGGCGACTCCGGCTACGTGGCTGAGGTCAGCTACGAGGGTGAGGCCCAGTACCCTGAGTACCACCCAGCACCTGCCTACAAGTCTGCCCCTGTCTACGAACCTGCTCCTGCCTACAAGCCTGCCCCTGTCTACGAACCTGCTCCTGCCTACAAGCCTGCTCCTACTTATGCTTATTGAACATTTTTATGATTAATATTTATTAAAATGAGATTCTACTATTACTTATCTTCTTTACCTGCAATTCGGAAAAACAAAAAAATCTTTCGGTGCAAAAGATTCCTTAAATACAACATGAAGAATTTTATATCATAATTCGTGCTCATACCAATGCTACTGTATTTTCTTTTTTAGGACATGACAATTAATCGGTCCAAGTCCTATTAATTGACATGTTTCATACCAGGCAACTAAATTGGGTGAAGATACACACACATGTACAGTATATACACATACGCTTAAACATATATGCATATATGTCTATATATCATATATATGATATATACCTAAATATGTATATATACATTCAAATATCTATACATGTGTTTATATATTTATACATATATAAGTACAATAATGGAGGTATGAATACGAAGTAATATATGCATTTCTTTTGTGTTAGCTGTATATGTGCATATGTATATATGTATAAATATATATATGCGTAATTATATACACATGTATATATGCATTTGTGCGTGCTTGTGTGTGTATCTTTGTCTGTGTACATGTATATATATATATATATATATATATATATATATATATATATATATATATATATATATATATATATATATATATATATATAGATCTATATATACACGTATGTATATATATATTAGATGTATGTATGTATGTTTATATATGTATATATACTGCATACATATACATATGTATGTGTATATATAAATATATAAGAATATATATATATATATATATATATATATATATATATATATATATATATATATATATATATATATATATATATATATATGTATATGTATATATCTGTATACGTATATATTCATATATGTGTATATATAAATTGATATAGAAGTAGATATCTATATGTACTATATATACGTATAATACAAGCTTTTCTTTTCTTTCGGGTTCGGACACCGTGACGTTCGCATGGAAGTGTTTCGTCTCTTCATTTCGTCGATTAAATAAATCGTCGTTGACGTCAAATTTTGGGCCTACTCTCTCTCACTCTCTCTCTCCGAAGATAGACAGACATATTCGCAGACACGCTTCATAGTCATTACCTTATACTCTTATATATCCATGTATGAATTTGTGCACAGATACACACTTGTCAGTGTGCAAGATAGACAGGATAAAAGGAACCGACGGATCATATAATGTACCCAGTCACCCATTCTGTTTTCTAGCTCTGATCATACAGACTATATACAGCCTAAAATCAAAAATAAAAAGTGTGAATCGATCCCAGGCCCTTATGTTAGTAATGCAAATGCGTTGAGAGGAGCATTTAGATTGTTAAATTCGTTAATGTGTGAAATGAAAATCCATATTGCTAAATTGGTAGAGCAGTATAATCAGTTAATAGTACTTGAGATAACTTTGTATGGGCAGTGCATTTCACTCTATTGTTAACATGGATATGGTTAAGTTAAGTTATACACGAGTAGATTTTTTTTTTTTTTTTTTTTTTAATGCATACGCATATCAACAATTTTTTCAACTATTTTGACTGGGTAATAAGATGAGTGGTAGTAGACTTCTGTTTAATAAATATGCATCATAATTTAAAATTTCATTTAGGCGTAGACTGGTGCAGGCTTATAGACAGGTACTGGGTTGTAGGCAGGCTTGTACTCGGGGTACTGGGCCTCACCCTCGTAGCTGACCTCGGCCACGTAGCCGGAGTCGCCGTTGACAGTGTAGGCGACCTTCTCCAGACGACCGTCGGGGAGCTGGACGTAGTAGGAACCCTGAGTATTATAACCATCGCGAGCTTCTTGGTGACCGAAGTCGTTGCCGGAGTAGTCGTCCTTCACGGCATAGTTGAAGTCGTACTTGGCAGGGACCTGGAAAAAGAACACAAAATTAGAACTATGCAATACTAAATTTTCTTTTATAATTTACATTAGTTATGAAAATGATGCTTTTACATTCCAAAAATTATACTTACCTCATAGGCTGGCTGAGGAGCATAGCCATAGGCTGGTAGAGAAGGAGCAGATGCAGCAACGGCCACAAGGGCGAGGGCAACGATAGTCTAGAAAGATGTAAGTAAATTTCGTGTAATCTTTGTACATTACAGATGGCACAGAAATTTGAAATATGCTTCGATTATATTAAGGTATGTTTAGTTATATAGCTGATCAAGGCAAGGTAATGATTTGTCTTACCTTAGTGAACATGGTGAAGATAGATGAAGTGTGATGCTCCTGTAACTCACTAAGTCCGCTTTATAGTGCGGTCCACGAGTAGGCCTATGGTAGACACGCCCCTTCCGTGCGACCTTTACCTTGAAATGCATTCATTTTATCTCTTTTTAACTGGCCATATTACTCTCGCTGTAATGAAATTAGCGCAAACTCACAGTATATTTTCATACTACATACGGTGCAACTTCAGAAAATAATAAACATATGTACTTGTTGCATGATAAGAGATTAATTCATTAGCAGATTTTGGAAATCACAGTCGTGTTTCTGTCACCCTCCAATAAACATGTTAGTGAGGTTTACTTTTCGCAACAGTTCCACTGAATGTATAACCTACGTAAGATGCATTATTCCACATTATTATTGTGCAGATTTATAATTCATCCCGAATTTTATATTTCTCCTTTTTAGCGATAATTGCACCAAAAAAGATGCCAGAAAATTTGGAGAAGGAAATTACTGATACTAAACTAAAAACAAAAAGCGACTGATTTTTCATTTGGACCCACTACCATATATGGTTGCAATGCTTGATTTTCTCGTTACATTCGCATACCTTTCGGCATCAACGTTTAAGAGGCTCTTACAAGGAAAGGTAAAGGCAAATGGCTGTAGGATTCAGAATCAGAACCTTCCAGGATTCCACGATAATATGAACGATTAAATCCGTGAATGAAATATAGTGCCTTTATACACACACGCACATAAATATAACAATAATATTTGAATGGCAAATGCGTGTACAGGATATTTATTTAGATTCATTGTAAACCGATTTGCATTCTCTATCATTACTAGATTTACCTGTTTCATAATCCTCCTCTAAGTTAAAGAATGTGTTAGTGTCTGTGTAACACAACATATATTGTAAACATTAAAAAAAGAAAGAAAAAAAGGGAATGCTCAAGCACAAGCGCCTATGTTTTTTTTTTTCCTTCTTTTTTTTACATTAATCATCATGTGTAGAAAACTGAACTCAGCATTCCCCCCTTAATCTGTCTATCAAATATATAGACTTACGTGTTATTCTGCAGAGTGGTAATATGGTCTAACCATATTATGAAGTGGCTGAAATTGGTTATAATTCAAGGTGAAGGTCGCACGGAAGGAAGGAAGGGGCGTGTCTACTGTAGGCCTACTCGTGGACCACGCTATAAAAGGGACTTGCTTTGAGATAGGAGCATCACACTTCATCTACCTTCATCATGTTCACTAAGGTAAGAAATATCATCAACGTGTGTCAATAAGATATATAAAAAGAAAAACTCAAAAACTGAAATAACTAATGTGATCCACAATACCGTGACAAATGTTTGTGCTTAACATGAGTTCTTGAAAAATGGTATAATTCGTTCTAGGCTGTCGTTGCCCTCGCCCTCGTGGCCGTTGCTGCCTCTGCTCCTTCTCAGCCAGCCTATGGCTATGCTCCTCAGCCAGCTTATGAGGTAAGTACAGTTTTAGAAATCTGAAAATCACATTTGTTACTGACATAGTGCAAAAGAGAATGTAGTATTACACGTCTCTCATTTTGTGCAACTTTTTCAGGTCCCTTCCAAGTACGACTTCAACTATGCTGTGAAAGACGACTACTCCGGCAACGACTTCGGTCACCAGGAGACCCGTGACGGATACAACACTCAGGGTTCCTACTACGTTCAGCTCCCCGACGGTCGTCTGGAGAAGGTCGCCTACACTGTCAACGGCGACTCCGGCTACGTGGCTGAGGTCAGCTACGAGGGTGAGGCCCAGTACCCTGAGTACCACCCAGCACCTGCCTACAAGTCTGCCCCTGTCTACGAACCTGCTCCTGCCTACAAGCCTGCTCCCACCTACGCTTATTGAACAAATTTATGATTAATATTTATTAAAATGAGATTCTACTATTTCTTATCTTCTTTGCCTGCTAACTTGAAAAAAAAAATCGTTCATTCCAAAAGCCGCTATCTAAAGATTCCTTATAACAATCTAAATGCACTTCTCAACGCAAGAGTAGGACCAAAATTTGACGTCAACGACGATCTATCCAATCGACGAAATGAAGAGACGAAACACTTCAATGCGAACGTCATGGTGTCCGAACCAGAGAGAAAAGAAAGGCATGTATTATACGTGTATATACAAATACCTACACACATTTATCTACATCTATATCTATTTATATATACACATATATGAATATATATACATATATACTCACATATATACATATATATTTATATATATTTATATATATAAAAACATATGCATATGTATATATACATACACAAACATACATACATATCTAATATATGTATACATACGTATATATATATATATATATATATATATATATATATATATATATATATATATATAATCATTGCGTATATATATTTGTATAGATATTTCTATATATATGTACAAAGACAAAGATATATACGCACACATACATACATACATATGTGTATAAATTTATGTATATATATGTAGATATACATTTATACATATATGCATATATACATATATAATCAACACAAAAGAAATACATATAATACCACCGTTAATATACTTATATTTGTGTGTATATATATATATATATATATATATATATATATATATGTATAAATATATAAACACATGTATAGGTATTTGAATATATAAACGTATATATACATATATACGTATATATATCCTATATATGATATAAAGACATGTATTCGTATATATATCATATATATGATATATAGACATATACGTATATATATATATATATATATATATATATATATATATATATATATAATTTATATGATATATAGACATATATGCATATATGTTTAAGCGTATATGTATGTACCGTACATGTGTGTGTATTTTCACCCTTTTGGTTACCAGGTATGAACCATGTTAATATATATGACTTGGACCAATTAATTGCCATTTCCTAAAAAAGAAAGTATAATAGCATTGTTATGAGTACGAATTATGATATACAATTCATCATGTTGTATTTAAGGAATCTTTTGCACCGAGTTAGTAGGTAAAGAAGATAAGTAATAGTAGAATCTCATTTTAATAGATATTTATCTTAAATATGTTCAATAAGCGTAGGTGGGAGCAGGCTTGTAGACAGGAGCAGACTTGTAGGCAGGTGCTGGGTGGTACTCGGGGTACTGGGCCTCACCCTCGTAGCTGACCTCAGCCACGTAGCCGGAGTCGCCGTTGACAGTGTAGGCGACCTTCTCCAGACGACCGTCGGGGAGCTGAACGTAGTAGGAACCCTGAGTGTTGTATCCGTCACGGGTCTCCTGGTGACCGAAGTCGTTGCCGGAGTAGTCGTCCTTCACAGCATAGTTGAAGTCGTACTTGGCAGGGACCTGGAAAAGTTGCACAAAATCAGAATCGTGTAATACTACATTTTCTTTTGCAATATGTCAGTAACGAATGTGATTTTCAGATTTCTAAAACTTTACTTACCTCATAAGCTGGCTGAGGAGCATAGCCATAGGCTGACTGAGAAGGAGCAGCGGCAGCAACGGCCACGAGGGCGAGGGCAACGACAGCCTAGAAGAAATTGTACCCTTTTTCAAGAACTCATTTTAAGCACAAACATTTGTCACGGTATTGTGGAGCATACTACAATTATTTCAGTTCTTGAGATTTTCTTGTTATATATCTTATTAAGACACGTTGATGATGTTTCTTACCTTTGTGAACATGATGAAGGTAGATGAAGTGTGATGCTCCTATCTCAAAGCAAGTCCCTTTTATAGTGTGGTCCACGAGTAGGCCTACGGTAGACACGCCCCTTCCTTCCTTCCGTGCGACCTTCACCTTGAATTATAACCAATTTCAGCCACTTCATAATATGGTTAGACCATATTACCACTCTGCAGAATAACATGTAAGTCTCTATATATTTGATAGACAGATTAAGGGGGAAATGCTGAGTTCAGTTGTCTAAACATCATGATTAATATAAAAAGTAAGAAAAGAAAAGAAACGAAAAAAAAGAACAACACCTACAAGTATTCGTGCTTGAGCATCCCTGTTATCTTTTTATGGATGTGTTTACAATACTTAACGTGTTACAGAGACTCACTAACACATTCTTCAACTTAGAGGAGGATTATGAAACAGGTAAAGCTGATAATTATAGAGAATGCAAATCTGTTTACAATAAATCTAAATAATTACCCTGTGAGCGCATATGACATTCATATATTATTGCTATATTTATGTGCGTGTGTGTATAAAGGCACTATATTTCATTCAAGGATTTAAACGTTGATATTATCGTGGAATCCTGGAAGGTTCTGATTCTGAATCCTACAGCCATTTACCTTTACCTTTCCTTGTAAGAGCCTCTTAAACGTTGATGCCGAAAGGTATGCGAATGTAACGAGAAAATCAAGCATTGCAACCATATATGGCAGTGTGTCCAAATGAAAAATCAATCACTTTTTGTTCTAGTTTAATATCAGTAATTTACTTTTTCAAATTTTCTGGTGTCTTTTTTGGTGCAATTAACGCTGAAAAGGAGAAATATAATATTCGGACTGAATTATAAATCTGCACAATAATAAAGTGGAATAATGCATCTTACGTAGGTTATACATTCGCTGGAACTGTTGCGGAAAGTAAACCTCACTAACATGTTTATTGGAGGGTGACAGAAACACGACTGTGATTTCCAATATCTGTGAATAATTTAACTCTTATCATGCAACAAGCACATATGTTTATTCTTTTCTGAAGTTTGCACAAGTTTCATTACAGCGAGAGTAATATGGCCAGTTAAAAAGAGATAAAATGAATGCATTTCAAGGTAAAGGTCGCACGGAAGGGGCGTGTCTACCATAGGCCTACTCGCGGACCGCACTATAAAGCGGACTTAGTGAGTTACAGGAGCATCACACTTCATCTATCTTCACCATGTTCACCAAGGTAAGACAAATCATTAGTCCGCCTTGATCAGCTATATAACTAAACATACCTTAATATAATCGAAGCATATTTCAAATTTCTGTGCCATCTTAAATTAACAAAGATTATACGAAATTTACTTACATCTTTCTAGACTATCGTTGCCCTCGCCCTTGTGGCCGTTGCTGCATCTGCTCCTTCTCTACCAGCCTATGGCTATGCTCCTCAGCCAGCCTATGAGGTAAGTATAATTTTGGAATGTAAAAGCATCATTTTCATAACTAATGTAAATTATAAAAGAAAATTTAGTATTGCATAGTTCTAATTTTGTGCATTCTTTTTCCAGGTCCCTGCCAAGTACGACTTCAACTATGCTGTGAAGGACGACTA
>NC_091552.1:1356060-1358560 GCF_042767895.1 Penaeus vannamei
AAACATGATGGAAGGAGATGAAGTGTGATGCTCCCTACTTCAAAGCAAGTCCTCTTTATACTCTGGTTTCCACGAGAAATTGATGCAGACATCGCCCATTCCCTTTCCCTTTCCGCTTGACCCCCTTTTCACCTTGGATTATAACCATCACCACCCTCTTCATACTGCGGTTAGACCATATTCCCATTTTACAGAACAGTTCTCTTCCATGTCTCCATACATTGGATCAACAGATTCACACATGAAGACGTTCTCATGTTTGCGTATTTCCGTAACCTTTTTTTGCGTATTATATACGTATGCATGTACATACGTATATAATACACACAATGTTACACAGACATTAAGAAATATTATTCATCAAATTAAAATGCTACCCTGGTCCTTCCGAAGACGAAACAGGCGCACTCACTTGGCATCCGCGTAATGCTGCCGAATCGGCCGTCTCGCGCCTTGCTCTCTCTGCTTGAGTGCGTCTCTATAAGCAGCTAACGTTGCCATGTCCAGTACAATTTTTACGCGAAAATGGTGTGCGAAAACCGCAGCCTTCTGTAATGCTTTGTGACTCGTTGTTTCTATACGCCGTGGATATTGTTCCGGCACCGGATTTCATAACAGTTTGCCTAATCGTCCGGCATACATGTGCACTAACTATTTGCGCGCAAACACACACTCGCGCATTAGCCTTGTATACAAACTTTGGCGCTGTTTTTGTGTTGTTCATTGTTCATGGCTAAGCGTCGATCATCGATTATGGATTCCTTCAAAGTTGGAACTGAATTTGCCAGTTTTGGGTTGGATGTGAAGGGACAGCTTTGACTCAAAATTTTCCCAAGAGTATGGCTTTCAGCTGAAGTTTTATGTCAAAGAATTCATGACTGTTGCTGCAGCTTTGGAAGCGTACACTGATAAGAAAGTAAAGCCAGAGTTGAAGTACTTCCTATTTTGGTATTATTCGCATCGGGAAATACGGCAATTGGGAGGGGGTCCAGGCGAAGCCCCCGGTAGGTAACACGGCAATAGAGGGGGTTCCCGCAGGCGTAGCCCCAAGTTAGGAGTGATGGTTCATATGGTGATTCATCGTAGTTCCAGCACAAGAGTTTTTACATCCCTTTGGCTTGGATTTTCACTTCGTGATTCTTTTTACTTTTAAAATGCATGGTATGATGAAATCACCTTCAAACTTCTGATTTCATGAACTTCTGCATTTTAGGTGGAAACAGTCCACAGATTAAAAACTCATTCATATCGAATAAACCACAGAATAGATATTAAATTTCACACAGAGGCTGTCAATCAGTATAAATTACAAAGAATAGTCCATTTTACTCTGCAATTGTTTATGCCTGATGAATGAATCTCGCTAAATACAATAATGTCTGAGAAGTCTGACTAAAAATTTGAAAAGACTTTGTAGAGTTTCGATTCATCATGGTAATACAAATGAACAAGATATGAATTTAAATTATACTTTTTAAAAAGTGATGTTTTATGCTTAATGGTTAAAGTGGAATACAGAACTGTTCTGGGAACGAAGACCACTACGATTTTTGCAATATAAACTATACGTCTACTTTTATATAAAACCTGATTGGTGCGCATGAAGTTTCTGAGATAATGCGAAAAAATACATATATATATGATATTATATTTTTCGAATTAATATTATAAATATGTACTGTCTTGAAAATTTTGCTTAAGATTGCATATTTTATCGTTTTTCTTCGTATCCTTTTCCCCTATTTGATTTTCATTAGCTTTCTCTTTGGCGACGTTTTCAAAGCATCTACAAAATTTCAAAGGTGTGATGTGTTTTTTTTTTTTTTTTTTTTGTTTAAATTTGAGTTGCAGTCCCAGACGGGTAGGCTGTAGCTGGTCTCTAGTGGGGTTTTTATTCGCTGCTTTTGTGTCGTGCCTGGGGAGTGGCCCTGGGGTTTCTTTCGGGGTGTAAGTATCCATGATTTGGGGAAAGGAGAACACTTCGGTTCTGACCGGTTTATTGCCTTGGACTCTCTTGTTCAGGAAGGACTGAGGCTGGCATTTCCGAGACTTTGATACTGACAGTGGCACAGGGGAGATTATGTACACACATATATATGCACGATATATGTTTCTGAATATGTAAATATATGGATATCCAGATAATATACTATTTATATATACATCCAGACAAAGTACTATCTATTCGTATACATCCAGGCAAAATACTATATTTGTGTGTATGTGTACACGCTTTTCCCTTCCCTTCGATGTAGAAACCACGATCTTTGCCTTGAAGATGTTAATTATAACCACTCTCTTCCTCTGTCTCGTCTCCTTGTTGCATCGACTACGCATTACATGGTGGATGAAAACATTCCTGGAACAACGTCGAGCTCATGCAAAAGATTCTCTTTCTGTTTTGCGAGATCTTTATTCTTATCTGTTGCACGACACTGAAACGCAATACTGTATTTTCACTCATAATACATTCATGATTTACATGGGAAGTTGTGTTGTT
>NC_091552.1:1413306-1423306 GCF_042767895.1 Penaeus vannamei
GTCCATATATATACATATATGTATATATATGTATATATATATATATACATACATACATACATACATACATACATATATATATATATATATATATATATGTATATATATTTATATATATATATATATATATATATATATATATATATATATATATATGTCTATATATATATATATATATATACACACACACACACACACACACACATGTATGTATATGTGTATGTACCTGTGTGTGTGTTTGTGTGTGTGTGTGTATGTATATACTGATATGTGCATATACATATGTGTATATATATATATATATATATATATATATATATATATATATATATATATATATATATATATATATATATATATATATACATATGCATGTATACATGTATGTATATTTATAATCATAACAAGTCTCTAGTCTGGAAATCGCTACTTAGCCGCAAAAGAAATTCTGGGAATTATAGAAATAAACATGAGATGTTCTTTTAAATCCAGATGCTATGTGGATAGTAAGATAACGGAGTGAGGAATGCAACTGACCTACATTCAACGTATTATTTTGTATGTAACGTCAGTTATAATATTTTTTTATTTTGCAATGCTCTCTGGAGTTTGTTTCCCTTAAATCAACTAATTATATATGTATAGGGCATCTAAATTCAATACAGTGCTAAATATCTTTTAGAGATCCCAGAATTTATGGAAAGGAAGATGATGGACATAATTCAAGGTAAAGGTCGCACGGAAGGAAGGGGCGTGACTACTAGACTCGCGGACTAAGGTATAAAAGGGACTCGCTTGATGACTGGAGCATCACACTTCGTCTCTACCTCCAACATGTTCACTAAGGTGGGATTAGAAACTTTGTTAATTCTCATTCATGATAAGTGATAATCGATACTTTCAGTATGGAAAGTGGTGTCGTGTTCTGAATAAGTATGGCATGTTTATGTGAAGAAAGAAAATAAATCGTAATATATATTACTTCTTTCTAGGCTGTCGTTGCCCTCGCCCTCGTGGCCGTTGCTGCCTCTGCTCCTTCTCAGCCAGCCTATGGTTATGCTCCTCAGCCTGCCTACGAGGTTTGTAAAAACTTGAGAGTTAAATTGATAATATATATTAATTACATTATATATGCGGGTATCTGGTGTGTGTTTTTGTTTTCTAATTCCGACCAACTTTTGCAGACCCCTGCCAAGTACGACTTCAACTACGCCGTGAAGGACGACTACTCCGGAAACGACTTCGGTCACCAGGAGGCCCGTGATGGATATGACACCCAGGGAGCCTACTACGTCCTCCTTCCCGACGGTCGTCTGCAGAAGGTCGCCTACACCGTCAACGGCGACTCCGGCTACGTGGCTGAGGTCAGCTACGAGGGCGAGGCCCAGTACCCCGAGTACAAGCCTGCTCCTTACCATCCTGAACCTGCCTACAAGCCAGCTCCTTACCATCCTGAACCTGCCTACAAGCCAGCTCCTTACCATCCTGAACCTGCCTACAAGCCAGCTCCTTACCATCCTGAACCTGCCTACAAGCCAGCTCCTTACCATCCTGAACCTGCCTACAAGCCAGCTCCTTATCATCCCGCACCTGCCTACAAGCCTACACCTACCTACACACCAGCTCCTACCTACGAGACCACCACAGCCGACGCCTAAATGAACTTTGCTTAAAAATATGATAAATATTTATTAAAAGTTAAATTCTAGTAAAATATATATTTTTTCCCGCGTTAACACAAAGTAAAAAATGTTAGCCAGACTACACATTACTTGACAAATATTGGCACGTTTACATAGTGTTCTACAGTCAATGAGTGCAAACTCGATCATAAACAAATAATAGTTTTTAAAAGGAAATGAAAGAGACATGGTCTAAGAATCGTTTCCTTAATAGAATGGTAATAACAGATGTTCAGCTTAAAATCTATTTCACTTTTTCATGAAAACTAAATGACAGCAACGTATTAATACAACTTCGCCATTGGTGAAAAATATTTTAAAGTAGAAATGAGGTCCTAGTGTGTTACGACAATTATGATTCTCTCTAAATCTGCGCCTTTTACTGCCGTACTGCATAGGGATCATGGGCTCTAGATTTTAAGAGACAGACATACACATACATTGATACTTACTCCAAAATCACTACCAGCGTGTAATTCTAAAATGTATTTCTGCCTATATGCGTATGTAGACACCTCCCCATATATACACGAATGTATGGATGTATCACGTTGGTTAAATTCTCTTATCTTTTATTTCACCATTTTTCTTCTTATGTAATGCAAAATGTGTGGAATCATTGATTTTTTCGCTTTTATAATTTTACACTAAACCTTGTAAAGCCTTGTTCTAGATATTGATGCCTAGTCTCGAAATCAAATCTGAAAAGATATCCTGTTTGTTATGAAATAGATATGTGAATTAAATTAATGAATGGCTTGCTAATTCGGCAATATAATAGTAAGGTCACTTAGAGTACTAACATTTGATATTCAAGATGTCTTTTTTTGAGTGAAATACCAATTTCATTATACACACCCACCCACACACACACACACACACACACACACACACACACACACACACACACACACACACACACACACACACACACACACACACACACACACACACACACACATATATATATATATACATATATATATATATATATATATATATATATATATATATATATATATATATATATATATATATATATATATATATATATATATATATCTATCTATATATGTGAATTTATATTTCTATGGGAATTTATATATTTCCCACATTTATATCTTTATATATGTATATGTATATGTATATATATATATATATATATATATATATATATATATATATATATATATATATATATATATATATATATATATACATATATATGTATGTATATATATATACATATAAATATATATATATATATATATATATATATATATATATATATATATATATATATATACATATATATATATACACATATATATACATAAACTATATGTGTATGTATTTTTATGTATACATATATATGTTTACACATACACATGTATAAATATGTATATATATATATATATATATATATATATATATATATATATATATATATATATATATATATATATATATATATATATACATATATATATATATATATATATATATATATATATATATATATATATATATATATATATATATATATATATATATATATATATGTGTGTGTGTGTGTGTGTGTGTGTGTGTGTGTGTGTGTGTGTGTGTGTGTGTGTGTGTAAATGTGTGTTTGTAAATATATGTATGCATTATGTGTTTATGTGCTTGTTCATACATACATACATACACACACACACACACACACACACACACACACACACACACACACACACACACACACATATATATATATATATATATATATATATATATATATATATATATATATTTAGGTATGTATGTGCCTATCTATTTATAGATCTACACACACACACACACACACACACATATATATATACATGTGTATGTGTGTGTGGTGTTTGTTTGTGTGCGTGTGTATGTTACATTATAAATAGCAAAATACTATTTATGAAAGGAAAGATGGTGGATATAATTCAAAGCAAAATTTGCCTAGCAAGAGGGTTGTCATTAATACAGTACTATGACATTGCATCTAAAAACTTAATGGTATGTGTTTAAAATTGCAAAGCAGAACACCAATCCCACTAAGTTATGGCGGCTGTACATATACACCTCCATACATAGTATGCATTCAGGACATACTTTCCCTTCCTTCCGGTCCGGAAACCGCGACCTTCGCCTTGAAGATATCAATTAAAACGCCTTTGGATCGTCTCATCATGGCGTATAAGTATAGGTGCTAAAATATATAGACGGAAAAATAACTATAGATGGAAAATAATGGAAAAAGTGGTCCCAAGAATATCAATGAAAGCTTACTAAAACTCTTAGACTGATAGTTTCTCTCTCTAGAACAGAGGCGTTATTCGTGGTCGAAAATTCTATCAATTCTTTTGAATATAGCGGACAGATAAACACTTAAATTGACATTCACTCTACAATTATTGTCTGTCTTTATATTTATTATTTATTTATTTATTTTTTAGCACATGTACATACATCCTATGCATACACTTTATTTGTGAGTATATGCATGTACACATACACATATATTACAAATATATATGTAGAGATTTTTCAAATACATACACACAGAAATACACACACACACACACACACACACACACACACACACACACACACACACACACACACACACACACACACACACACACACACACACACATAAATGAACATACATATATACCTTTATATATACACACATATACACTAACACTGTAAGCCGAAGTGAGGAAGGTCTAACAAACACATTGGTATATAACCACAAAAATAAGAGAGTATATTATTAAAGTCATATATCTGTAGTACAGTAACACACCCTAATCAAGTGTAATTTAACTTACCTTATGCATTCAACATTTGTCTTTTTAGTATGTAATATAAGTTTAATATTTTTTTTATTCTAAAATATATGCATATATATTTGGATGTGAATTTCAACATTTGCCGCGATTCAACTAATGAAATATATAGTGTCTATTATAGCGCCATTTAAAAAAAACAAACATAATATACTCATTAATGGAGAGGAAGATGATGGATATAACTCAAGGTAAAGGTCGCACGGAAGGAAGGAAGGAAAGGGGCGTGTCCACTGGACTCGTGGACTTCGATATAAAAGGGACTCGCTCGATGGCCGGAGCATCACTCTTCTACCTCCATCATGTTCACTAAGGTAACAAGTCTTATCAGTCTTGCTTATGAAAAAAAAAGTAATATTTATTTTCATGTTTGTGTCTTGTGCTGTGTTAATCTGCAGAAAAAGAAAATAAATTGTAATCTGATATATTTCTTCTCTTCTAGGCTGTCGTTGCCCTCGCCCTCGTGGCCGTTGCTGCCTCTGCTCCTTCTCAGCCAGCCTATGGCTATGCTCCTCAGCCTGCCTATAAGGTTTGTATTTCTTATTTTCTTTTTCAGAATTGACAATAGTAAGAGTATGACTGAATTCGTAAAGAACTAATATCTTTTTACCGGAAATCTGCCATCGCGTGTTTCTAATTTTTTGTATCCTTTCCAGGTCCCTGCCAAGTACGACTTCAACTATGCCGTGAAGGACGACTACTCCGGCAACGACTTCGGTCACCAGGAGGCCCGTGATGGCTATGACACCCAGGGATCCTACTACGCCCTCCTTCCCGACGGTCGTCTGCAGAAGGTCGCCTACACTGTCAACGGCGACTCCGGCTACGTGGCCGAGGTCAGCTACGAGGGTGAGGCCCAGTACCCTGAGTACAAGCCTGCTCCTTACCATCCTGAACCTGCCTACAAGCCTGCTCCTTACCATCCTGAACCTGCCTACAAGCCAGCTCCTTACCATCCCGCACCTGCCTACAAGCCTGCCCCTACATACGAACCTGCCCCTACCTACGAGACCACCCCAGCCTACGCCTAAATGAACTCTGATTAAGATATTTATTAAACTGAAATTCTAATAACATTGTTCTTTCTTCCTATCAAAACACACGGCTGTCTGTTGATACTATCGGTGCAGCTAATAGGGCTGGAGATAGCACTCGTGATAATAGAAAAAGATAGGTTTTAGAAACAAAGACACTGGCATATGAATTAGTCACCGTCACCCGTCTGTAATATGAACTAATAACTTCAAATGATTGTTTAAATGTCTCAATGTTTTACGAAGTAGGAGCAGTTCCATTGATTTGTATCAAATCGTTGCAACGAATATCTTCCTAATATCAAAATTTATTTTGATTTTGGAAGCGCGAGCCTATTGAATTTCAAAGGCGGAAATGAGCATTGTTCTAATGGAGGCATACATACATGCATTACAAACATGTAAGACATAGCTTTCTCATACATCCGGTCCTCTTTCACCTTGAAGATGTTAACGAAGCTGTCAGTCATCATGGCATCTCACAGGGGGACAAAAGGTCGAACATTTTTCTAATGATCCTTTAGAAAGCCCGATTATTATTATTATTATTATTATTATTATTATTATTATTATTATTATTATTATTATTATTATTATTATCATTATTATTTTCGCGTCGTAAATTCACACTTTTCGGTGTCGGGCAGCATGTGGACCATATGTTCCTTCCGTGGAAAATCGCACACATTTAAAGATATACTTCAAAATTATTATCTACATGCTTTTCAACCTCTCTCTCTCTCTCTCTCTCTCTCTCTCTCTCTCTCTCTCTCTCTCTCTCTCTCTCTCTCTCTCTCTCTCTCTCTCTCTCTGTATATATATATATATATATATATATATATATATATATATATATATATATATATATATATATATATATATATATATATATATATATGTACATATATGCATATATGTGTGTGCGTGTGTGCACATAAGTTTGAATTTACATTGCTTCAGGGATATCCACATGTGTGTTTAATCGCACTTGGTTTATGCCACACTGAAGAATTTCTTTTTACTGTTATCAGAATTGTAAGCAATAATTCATTATGATAATGCTGAAATAATTTTATAATTGAAGAATGGAACACACAAATACGCACACATACACATATGTTTATATGTATATATATTCATATATATGTATACATATGTTTATGTATATATATATATGTACATGTATGTATATGTATATATATGTATACGTATGTATATATATACGTATATGTACGTATGAATGTAGACACACACACACACACATGTATATGCGCGCGCGCGCGCGCGCGCGTGTGTGTGTGCACTTCTGTATGTGTGTGGCTTTACACTTTCAACATCTTGCACTGCAGCTAACAAAGCCTTGGTCTGCAAATTGGTACATGACCGCGAAATTAAGTTCAGATTTTAATGAAGCTCTTGATTTGATGCTTTTTAATGCACGTCATAAGCTGCATTTATAATTAGATGCTATATTGTTACAAAAATAACAAAGATAGTTATGGATAATTCAGGTAACCTTAAAAATATAACTCCTTGTTATTTAGTATTGCAGCGTTATTTTTATTATCTAAAATTCTGAAATCAACTGATTATATATACATATAGTGCCTACACTTTACTGCAATTTTCTCTTAGGAGTATAAGGCCATTTACTGAAAGGTGGATGATTGATATAATTCAAGGTAACGAATAGGGCGTGACTACTCCACTAAAAATGAACTGATAGATGACCAGAGCATCACACTTCATCCGCCTTCATTATTTTTACTATGGTAACAAATATTAATTAAGCAGATTTATGATGAAGGATAGCTTCGCATATATATATATATATATATATATATATATATATATATATATATATATATATATATATATATATATATATATATATATATATATATATATATATATATATATATATATATATATGACTGCCAAGTCAGTATGCATAAATAGGAAAGGATCCCAACACAATATATTGCTTCCTTATAGGCTGTCTTTGCCCTCGGCCTTGAGGCTGTTGCTGCCTCTGTTCCTTCTCAGCCAGCATATGATTTGCAACATTTTGGAAATTAGACACAATGGTAACGGCAATAACACCATGCAAAATATTTATATATTATGGCGGAAATTCCGGTACAGGAGTAAAATCATACCATGTAATCTTTCAGGGTCCCTGTTAAATACGACTCCAACTTCGCCGTGAAGGATGACTACTCTGGCTACGACTTCGATCAGGAGACTCTGGATACAAGGCCGAGGTCATCTACGAGGGTGATGCCGAGTACCCCATGTATAAGTCTGCCAGCAAGCCTGCTCATTTTTGCGTGACAACACCAGCTTACGCCGAAATGAAATCTTGAATATATTTTTCATTGAAATTTACTAAAGTGATGTTCTTGTAACACTCATTTGTTTCCCTATGAACATAAGTAATAACATAAATGTATATACGTCTAAATAGTAGTTGACATCTCATTGATAACATTGGGTATATATAAATCATCATATAACTCTAAACCATTATGTTCATTCGTACATGAACTTACCTTTGCCTCCCAGAAGATAGTTCAAACATTCAAAGTTAAAATCCGTTTCATTTCCTTGCAGACCGTGTTACATCTTACGACAAATGCAAAAGAATAAAATACAAAGAAGCAAAAAATTATCTAGTTTTAAATAACAAGATTAGATAAGTATATCAAGAGGGGCATATTTTCATATATGTATGCATATACATTACATTGTGAGGATCTTGTTTATCGCTTGGGACTCCCCTGTTCCCCTTGCAAGACATTTTTACTGACAGTGACACCCTTGCATGGTGTGCCCTTAATTATGACTGGATTCGTATATGAATAAACGATTTCCCTATCCTTCTGGGGCAGACACCGTGATCTTTGCCTTGAAGATGTTAAACACAGCAATCTCCAGCCATTAAGAAAAGAAAAGAAAGAAAAGAAAACATGAAAAGAAAACTTTGAACAATTCCGACCACCAGCAAGCAAGTCGCGTGATCGTATTTTTCTTTGAACATTTTTTTTTTTCGTTTAGGACCTGGAACATTTGTACAAAATTAGAATGCAAAAACTAATTTTCATTCGTAAGACATCAATACTTTATGCACGTAGTAAATCTACTATCATTAATTTCATTTAAATGTTACAAACTTGACGTAGACTGAGAAATAGAACCATAAACAGGAAGAGAAGCAGATACAGCCAGAAGGAAGAGGGCCATGTAACAAAGATTGCGGTGTCTGCACTGGAAGGAAAGGAAAGGCTTGCTTTATATATGTATTTATGCATATATATATATGCATAATGACAACCGTGGCTTGGTGTGGCAGTGCTTCTACGTAACTGATGTCATGTAATAATCCATTCTTCATGGGCAGTTCCTTTAAAGGCAACCTTGTGTGTATGCCATTCACCAGTATCCCAAGTATAAGTGAGACAAATAGTTATTGTAGTTGACATTAACCATTCTGGAGTTTCATATCGGAGGCGGTGTGTTAGTCTGCTTTTTAAGTATGTCCAATGCTTTTTTTCTTTAATGCTTCTAAAACTATTTTTCTATATGATTAAGAATTTCTAATGGAGATATATGGTACTACGTAGAAAATATTCACAGGTTTTATAGACATGGGTATTGTGTTAAAAGTACCAGTTCTTTTTATGTTAAGGGAATAAAACATACGTTAATACAATTTCAGTTTAATAAATAGCATTCAATTTAAGTCCGTTTAAGCGTAGGCTGGGGTGGTCTCGTAGGTAGGAGCAGGCTCGTAGGTAGGGGCGGGCTTGTAGGCAGGTGCGGGATGGTAAGGAGCTGGCTTGTAGGCAGGTTCAGGATGGTAAGGAGCTGGCTTGTACTCGGGGTACTGGGCCTCACCCTCGTAGCTGACCTCGGCCACGTAACCGGAGTCGCCGTTGACAGTGTAGGCGACCTTCTGCAGACGACCGTCGGGAAGGAGGACGTAGTAGGATCCCTGGGTGTCATAGCCATCACGGGCCTCCTGGTGACCGAAGTCGTTGCCGGAGTAGTCGTCCTTCACGGCGTAGTTGAAGTCGTACTTGGCAGGGACCTGGAAAAGTTACACAAAAATAGAATCCCATCATACCAAATATATCAGTACTTTACAAATACAGTAATATTGTTATTCCATTCACATATTCAAAATCTTACAAACCTCGTAGGTAGGCTGAGGAGCATAACCATAGCCTGGTTGAGAAGGAGCAGAGGCAGCAACGGCCACGAGGGCGAGGGCAACGATAGTCTAGAGTAAAGTAACATATCAAATTAGTTCCTTTCCTTTATAGGTAGATCAGCATATGCAATTCTGTAGAATAAGGTACAGTTGTTTCTTACAGAAAGATATCTCTTATCATAATTCTTAAGTAACTAGACATGGAAA
>NC_091552.1:1433306-1435806 GCF_042767895.1 Penaeus vannamei
TGTGTATATATGAATGTATGTAAATACTATGTGTATATAGCAAACAACTGAATAACGTTCAACTATGTTGAGAATTGCAAAACGGAACAGAGGTCCCACTAAGTTACGGCTCCCGTACATACGTACATCCATACATACTATACATACAAGACATACCTTCCCTTCTCGCGGTCCTGATACCGTGACCTTCGCCTTGAAGGAGTTAATAAGTCCACCTTCGGGTCACCTTATCATGTCTAAATCATAGCACGTACATAAAAAATGTCCTGGAGAATATCCATGACAACTTACTAAAGGAACTAAACCGACATTTTATCTCTCTCAAATAGCGTTTTGAACAGAAGCGTTGCATCCATATTCTCTTCATTTTCTGGATTTAAGCGAACAGATGAACGCATAAACAGACACGCACTCCTCACTTCTTGTCTGTCTTGATATAGTTGTCTTTGGGCAAATGTACATACACCTATGCATACAAGTGCACCCTCTGTATGTATTTCATGTGTATATTCATACACGTAAGAGTACACACATACATATATACGACATACATACACACACACACACACACACACACACACACACATATACATACATATATATATATATATATATATATATATATATATATATATATATATATATATATATATATATATATATATATATATATATACATATAGGTAGATAGATAGATAGATTAATTGATATGCATGTGGAGAGTGTGCTTGTACATGCACATATATCTGTATACATATACATGTGTGAGTGTTTGTGCATGTATATGTATATATAAGTGTGCATGTGTGTGTGATACAGAAACGAGCGCGCGCGAACGCATATATTACATATATCTAATCATATATAAGTTTTTTCAAATACCTATATACTTCAATATACATACATATGCAAATATATATACCTATATATATATATATATATATATATATATATATATATATATATATATTATATATCCCACTATATATCAAAACACTGTAAGCTAAAGGGAGAAAGGAGGTCTTACACTCCCGAATTCTTACACTGAGTCTTACAGACACAATTGCATTTGAACGTGAAAATACGTGAGAGTTTAAGATAAAATTCATGCATTTGTAGTACAATAATACATCATACGCAAGCACGATTTACTGACCTTATATATTCAACGTTTTTCATATTGTTTTGTAACATTATTTTACTAATTAATAAATTCACTATATATATATATATATATATATATATATATATATATATATATATATATATATATATATATATATATATATATATATATATTTACTTTGTGCATGTGTGAATTTCAACATTATAATACATTATACTTTCAACAATTAACTTATATTGTAACAGGTTTAATACTTAAACAAAATGTATATATATTCCTGACTTTTATCAGTTACCGCTAATATACATAACGTCTATTATAGTCCCTAATTCTTTTCGGATTTAGTAGAGTACTCATTGATGGAAAGGTAGATGATGGACATAATATAAGGTTAAGGTCGCACGGAAGGAAATATTTATATATGTATATATATATATGTATATATATATATATATATATATATATATATATATATATATATATATATATATATATATATATATATATATATATATATATATATATATATAAACATATCAACAACTTCCTCCAGCGCAAAATGGTCACTTATAGAAAGGAAAATGATGGACATAACTCAAGGTAAAGGTCGCACGGAAGGAAGGAAGGAAAGGGGCGTGTCCACTGGACTCGTGGACTTCGGTATAAAAGGGAATCGCTCG
This sequence comes from Penaeus vannamei, assembly GCF_042767895.1. Lineage (NCBI taxonomy): Eukaryota > Metazoa > Arthropoda > Malacostraca > Decapoda > Penaeidae > Penaeus > Penaeus vannamei. The sequence goes on from NC_091552.1 coordinate 1,435,113, forward strand.
ATGGCCGGAGCATCACTCTTCTTCCTCCATCATGTTCACCAAGGTAATAATTAATCTGCCTTATCAGTCTTGCTTATAAAGATAACTTCAGTATGAAACAGTAGTGTTATATTCCATGCTAAAGTGTTTTCTGTTAATGTGTATAAAAAGAAAGGTACTTGTAACCTGATATATTTCTTCTCTTCCAGGCTGTCGTTGCCCTCGCCCTCGTGGCCGTTGCTGCCTCTGCTCCTTCTCAGCCAGCCTATGGCTATGCACCTGAGCCTGCCTATGAGGTTTGTATTGTTTTCTTTCTTTTTGATTGACGATAGTAAGAGTATGGCGGAATAAGAGTACTAATATCTTATGATAAAAAATCCGGTATTGTATGTTTGTAATTTTGTGTAACCTTTCCAGGTCCCTGCCAAGTACGACTTCAACTATGCAGTAAAGGACGACTATTCTGGAAACGACTTCGGTCACCAGGAGGCCCGTGATGGCTATGACACCCAGGGATCCTACTACGTCCTCCTTCCCGACGGTCGTCTGCAGAAGGTCGCCTACACTGTCAACGGCGACTCTGGCTACGTGGCTGAGGTCAGCTACGAGGGTGAGGCCCAGTACCCCGAGTACAAGCCAGCTCCTTACCATCCTGAACCTGCCTACAAGCCAGCTCCTTACCATCCCACACCTGCCTACAAGCCTGCCCCTACCT
>NC_091552.1:1443306-1458306 GCF_042767895.1 Penaeus vannamei
TCCTAGCTATTTACCATCCATTTTTTCCAGGACTGCTACTCATTTGACCAACTCTGTGCATGCTAGTTCTTTGATATATATATATATATATATATATATATATATATATATATATATATATATATATATATATATATATATATATATATATATATATTCAGCCTGAACATTTGAAATGATTAATTTAAAACATATATGAGAGAATGAGGTGGATTCATGTCAGTGCCAGTGTCTTTGCTTCTGTCGGTTTTCGATTAAGACGAATGCATTCTGTAGTACTGTTAATCGTATCATGTTATCATAAAGGCAGTCCGAGTAATGTGCAGACTCACATTTCTTAACACGGGGAAAGAATAGATACATATAGAATTTGAGTTTAATAAATATTAATATATTTATGTTCAATCGAAGTTCATTTAGAAGTAGGCTGGGGTGGTCTCGTAGGTAGGAGCAGGCTCATAAGTAGGAGCGGGCTGGTAAGAAGGAGCAGGCTTGTAGGCAGGGGCGGGCTTGTAGGCAGGGGCGGGCTTGTAGGCAGGGGCTGGCTTGTATTCGGGGTACTGGGCCTCACCCTCGTAGCTAACCTCGGCCACGTAACCGGAGTCTCCGTTGACAGTGTAGGCGACCTTCTGCAGACGACCGTCGGGAAGGAGGACGTAGTAGGATCCCTGGGTGTCGTAGCCGTCACGGGCCTCCTGGTGACCGAAGTCGTTGCCAGAGTAGTCGTCCTTCACAGCATAGTTGAAGTCGTACTTGGCAGGGGTCTGGAAAAGTTTCACGACGTTAGGATCATACAATACCAAACACCAACACATTATTACTGTAGCAATACCAATACTTTACCAATTCTAAATTTCAAGATTTTACAAACCTCGTAGGCAGGCTCAGGGGCATAGCCATAGGCTGGCTGAGAAGGAGCAGAGGCAGCAACGGCCACGAGGGCGAGGGCGACGACAGCCTAGAAGGAAACAAGTATTGCATTACGAGTTCCTTTCCTATTTATGCACACCAGTAAATCATTATTATAGCCTTTATTACATCACTTTTCATTGCAAATCTGATTTCAGAGCTTTGGTTTCCTCACCTTTGTGAACATGACGAAGGAAGACGAAGTGTGATGCACCGGTCATCGAGCGAGTCCTTTTTATACCGAAGTCCACGAGTCCAGTAGACACGCCCTTTTCCTTCCTTTCCTCCATGCGACCTTTACCTCGAATGGTAGCAATTATCTTCCTTTCTATAACTGACCATACCGTCATCTTTATGAAAGAATTCTTTATAGTATAGTGTATGTATACAATACATATGAAGAGATTCAAGAGCGTTATTAAACTTTACTACATTAAGGTGTAGCCGTTTCTAATGTAGTAACAAAAATCGATGTAAATGTTGAAAAGAAATATACTGTAAAAACAAACAAATAAACAATGTAATATGGTGTCTCTACAAGGTCGACTCAGTGTAATGCCTCTTTATCTTCTAAGATACTAATAGCCAGGTTTGAGAAATGATACTTATAATATATATATGTATATATATAAATAGATAGATAAATAAATAAATAAATAAATAAATAAGTATATATATATATATATATATATATATATATATATATATATATATATATATATATATATATATATATGTATGTATACACACGCACGCGCGTGTGCAGAATTTTAACGCTAAACATATCACTTGAGGTTAATTTTATGAAGTTAAATAAACAAATACTTTACATACACATACACATATAAAAATGTACATATGCATTTGTCTGTCTATCCATCTAGACATATTCATATACATACATACATACATGCACAAACATATATACCCACACACACAGACAACCAAACATGTACGGACAAACATACACACATATATTTAATGTATGTATATAAGTATAATGTTTTACGCACACACACACACACACACAACACCACCATATATGTATATATACATATGTATAAGTATATTTATTTACTCACAAATGCATATCATTTTTATGGAAAAGCAAACAGTATATTCAGTATAAGGAAGACGTAAACTACTCTATGTAACTGAATTATTTTGTGAATATTACAATGATTTACATTGCACTTAGGAATTAAATCTGGTATTCATGAAAAAAATACATGTTCACTAGTAACAGAAAAAGTATTCTTATCAGTTATTTGGTGAAAATTAAATAAATCATTATTGAAAAAGATATTGTCATTAGAAAGCGTAATCGGAACAAATTCCAAGTGGAATTCCGTTCTCAATTTATCATGATTTATCCTCATGGTCATATAATGTTACTGTCGAGCACTCCGCCACGTTAGCCAGCATGGATGTGAAATGATGTATGGTATGATGTCACATCGTGCAAGATGTCCAAAGATTCCTCTGACGTTTGATGTTCTTGGCATCTGTATAATCATATAACCTTGTATGTCTTTTTCACCTGAACGTAATTTGTGCTTTCTTACATTTCAGTTATACAAAGTTGATAAGAGATGGTAGCGAAAGATGAAATTATGTATACACATATACATGTATATGTATACATACATGTATCAATACATACATGTTGCATACATTCTTTATCTCTTTACATCTGTGTATCTTTATATATTTGTGTGTATGTACGTGTGCGTGTGTATTCGTGTATGGTACATGAATATATATATATATATATATTTATATATATATATATTTATATATATATATATATATATATATATATATATATATATATATATATATATATATATATATATATATATATATATATATATATAAACATATATATGTGTGTGCGTTGCTTATGCGTTGATATATGCATGTACGCAACTACACACCCAACCATACACACGCGCATTTGCATGTAAGTATTCAAACACATGCAGAGATATCCATTCACACATACTTCTGTTCATGAAACTACTTAAGCAAGTTTCTCATACACTAAGGTTAAAATATGATACAAATATTTGTATCTGGAATTTTCGTTTAATAAATATTCATCACAGATACATCCAATTTTGTTTCACTTAGGCATAGATCGGGGCTGGTTCGTAGGTGGGAGCAGGCTTGTAGGCAGGAGCAGGTTCGTAGACAGGGGCAGGCTTGTAGGCAGGTTCAGGATGGTAAGGAGCTGGCTTGTAGGCAGGTTCAGGATGGTAAGGAGCTGGCTTGTACTCGGGGTACTGGGCCTCACCCTCGTAGCTGACCTCAGCCACGTAGCCAGAGTCGCCGTTGACAGTGTAGGCGACCTTCTGCAGACGACCGTCGGGAAGGAGGACGTAGTAGGATCCCTGGGTGTCATAGCCATCACGGGCCTCCTGGTGACCGAAGTCGTTGCCGGAATAGTCGTCCTTCACGGCATAGTTGAAGTCGTACTTGGCAGGAGCCTAAATAATGATAATAATATTAATAACAACTTGGGACTAGAATAAGCAAGGAAAAACAATGTGCTATAAATACAAAGAAAAATACTTGCACCAGTTGTCCACAGATACCTATAATCATATACTAGTTACACTTACATCATAGGTTGCAGGAGGAGCATATCCGTAGGAAGGCTGTGAAGGAGCAGCCAGAGTGACAGCCACAAGGGCGAGAGCGACAACGGCCTGAAAGTAAACACAAAAGATCAGATTGCTGAAAAGATGAGACCAAAACCTTGCGTAATTCCAAACGAAAAGCAAATTCAAATACTAAAAGCAGTTCTCGTACCTTAGTGAACATGATGGCGAAGGTGAAGGATGTGGTGCGTTCGACTCAGACGAAGTTCCTTTTATGCTCTGTGATTCTCCCGGTCCCTCCCCTCCGCCACGCCCCTTTCCACCCTCTGACCCTCCTTCACCTTGTGAGGAGCGAAAGCAAGTCGCTTACTGTAATTACATACGTTCGAAGTGTAACTAATTAGGGTCTGGATCGATGTTAATTAGTGCAGTTATTCTGATCGCCACCACCTATGCCTCTGTTGGGTCATCGATCAATAGATAGAACGAAATTAGCAGACTGGACACTGCATATCAATAATAATTTTAAACTTTTAAGAATATGTATTTATTTCTTCACCATAAACACATATATATTTATATATATGTATACATACACACACACACACACACACATACACACACACACACACACACACACACACACACACACACACACACACACACACACACACACACACACATATATATATATATATATATATATATATATATATATATATATATATATATATATATATATATTTACATATAAAAATATTTATAAACATATATCTACAGTGCATATATACCCTCATTCATATGTATGAATCAAGGTATGTATATTACAATTCAATGTATCACTAATACACACACACAGGTATATATATATATATATATATATATATATATATATATATATATATATATATATATATATATATATATATATATATACATATATATATATATATATATATATATATATATATATATACATAAATATATATATATATATATATATAGAGAGAGAGAGAGAGAGAGAGAGAGAGAGAGTGAGAGAGAGAGATTCATATATATATATATATATATATATATATATATATATATATATATATATATATATATATATATAAATATAATATACAGATATAAATATCTATATATATATATATATATATATATATATATATATATATATATATATATATATATATATATATATATATATATATGTATATATATATGTATATATATATATTAATATACATATATATATATATATATTATATACATATATATATATATATATATATATATGTGTGTGTGTGTGTGTGTGTGTGTGTGTGTGTGTGTGTGTGTGTGTGTGTGTGTGTGTGTCTGTGTGTGTGCGAGTGTGTGTTTGTACACATATACATGTATCTATCTATCTACATATCTCTCTCTCTATATCTCTTTATATATATATATATATATATATATATATATATATATATATATATATATATATATATATATATATATAAATGTATACATATATATCTGTGTGTGTATATATGTGTGTGTGTGTATGTATGTATGTGTATACACATATACATCTATCTGTCTATCTACATCTCTCTCTCCCTCTATCAATATATCTATCTATCTGTCTGTCTGTCTCTCTCTCTCTCTCTCTCTCTCTCTCTCTCTCTTTCTATATGCGTAAATTAGTAAAACTAGTAAAAGTATCTAGCAAATTTGAATACTTCGTCAATGCATTAAATAATCGTATAACTTATACTCCGAAAAAAGAAAAAAAGTGTGTCTTAGCGGACAAAATGAAGAAAGACCTTGAATATAATGCGGCAAATACGCTAACATTTCTGCTTCCTATTTCCCGCAGAGACATTTCTCGGCCCCTTCCACCCTCACTGTCCAGCCGACCTTCAACTTGGTGGAGGCGAAAGCTAGCACTTTACTCGAATTACATACGTCCAAATTGTGACTGATTGGCGTCAACGCTACGTTTACCAAATTTACCTGGCTAGTGAGTCTACCTGGATGCTGGTCATATCGTATCATTTCGGAGGGTCGTTGGGAAATGTGAAATTGCTACGTTGTAGGCGTATATCTTTCCATCTACATATTTATCTGTTTCTATATGTTTTATTTATATAAGTCAATCTATCTCTATCTATGTCTTATCTACATCAGTAATTCATTTGTCTTATTTACATTCACTAATCTATCCATTTTTCTCTCTCTATTACTTGTATCGATTTGTCTTTATATTAGTTTACCTGTTATCTATTTATTAGTTTATCTGTATATCTTTTTCATACCTGTGTACATGTCTAAGTACCTATAGCTTGCGTGGGTGCATTTATTTATGAAAAAAGCAATACAAACACATACTTCTATATATAACCTATACCTCTAGGTTGGCATATCCCTATGTAAGAAGGAAGAAAATGGAGAATGGTAATATTTTCATTGTGGTGATTATGCTGAATTAAAATTACTACATAGGTATAGCATATCTGCAGTTTTCTATTCTAAATGTTGGTAGTTGGTACATACGAATGTTACAAATATTTCATTGATATCCATTGATAATATATTCGACTTCTTAAACGTAAGCATAGGCGGGTTCGTAGGTATGGACAGGCTTGTAGGCAGGAGCAGGCTTGTCCTCGGGGTACTGGGCTTCACCCTCGTAGCTGACTTCGGCCACGTAACCGGAGTCGCCGTTGACAGTGTAGGCGACCTTCTGCAGACGACCGTCGGGAAGCAGGACTACTAGGAACCTTGGGTGTTATAACCATCACGTGACTCCTGATGACCAAAGTAATTGCCCAAGTAGTCGACGTGAACGGCGTAGTTAAAGTCGTACTTAACAGAATCCTAAGAGTTTTAGAACAAGTAATGATCCCAAATGAAACATTAATCAAACGGTATAGAGTCCTTACTTACAGGAATTTGCTTGTGTTATAAGTGCCCGGGCGAGCGTTTTTATAAGGCTGCAAAAGAGCATCCAGTGTAAAAGGCAACATGGACGAGATATAATCTTTTTTGACAGTCTGAAAGCGAACACAATATTCAGATACTGGAAAAGGTACATATTCATAAACCCCCACCACTTACATACACATGCAATATGATATATATGCACACAGACACATATAATGACAAGTAAATGTAGAAAATATAGTTCGCTTTAAAAATTAAGGAGAGAGGTGAAGAATCTGAACGAAAAATAATAAATCTGATGACCTGGATCACTTATGGGTAATTAGAGCAAATATCATTATGTAGATATTTTTACTTTTTCGAAAACATCTTCATACACACGCGCGCATATATACATATACATATATGTATATCTTTACATATTTTATATGAATACATACACACACATATACATATATATAATGTGTAAACAAACACATATATGTGTATGCGCGCGCATCTGCATTATCAGGTTAGCACATATATATACATGGAATTATTGTAAATACATAGCTGAATCGATCGAGGGAAACTAGAGTGATAACGAAAATATTCATTAATTTAAAGTGGTTGGTCATGAATCCTTATTGCAATAACCTCACCTGCATCCAGTCCATTCATAACTTACAAAACGAATGAGTATATATGCAATTCCTTGTTTGCATATGAATGATGTATCTAAGCACACGCACATAAACGTATATTTCTGATAAACATCCTTAATCTACTTTTTATCATAATTAAAAACTGTAACAGAACCTACGGATACCGATACTTTATGTTTCTTATAAATTCTGATTAAATAGGTTCCCACTATGATAATCATTGTTAAAGCGACACTATTTTTTTCTTTAACTTCATCAAAACTAAAGTACATGTTCAATTCATCCTCAAGAGCCTTGTCGCAGTCACATGTAACTTAAAAACAGAGGTTTGCATAATTAATAATACCAAAGCGTATTAGAAGCGATGGTCTAATACTGAACATATATACATATATATATATATATATATATATATATATATATATATATATATATATATATATATATATATATATATATATATATTATGATAGGCTTCCAATTGAACGCCTGCATGTTCACATTATGCGTTTAACATCTTCACTGACCAAACGTTTCCGGTTCTAGTTTTCTTGTTAAAGTGTTGAATATATTGATACGTCAGTAGTTGAATATTTGTGTCAGATGCACTATATAGTGTTTGAAAGTCGATTTTAAAAGGATTACAGATAATACAACTAGATTCGTGGATTGTTGTTTAATAAATATGTTAAAAAAGTCCTATCTAGACGTACGTAGGGGCGGGTTCATAGGCAGGAGTGGGCGTGTAAGCGGGGGCAGGTTCGTAAGCAGGGGCGGGCTTGTAAGCAGGAGCAGGCTTGTAGGCAGGGGCGGGCTTGTAAGCAGGAGCAGGCTTGTAGGCAGGAGCAGGATGGTACTCGGGGTACTGGGCCTCGCCCTCGTAGCTGACCTCGGCCACGTAGCCTGAGTCGCCGTTGACGGTGTAGGTAACCCTCTGCAGACGACCGTCGGGAAGGAGGACGTAGTAGGCTCCCTGTGTGTTGTATCCGTCGCGTGCTTCCTGGTGACCGAAGTCGTTTCCGGAGTAGTCGTCCTTGACAGCGTAGTTGAAGTCGTACTTAGCAGGAGCCTAAGAAATCGTAGAATTAGTTTGGAACTGAAGTCATTATAAATGATACACTAATTAACCAGACGTAAAGACAAATTTAGTTTGTAACTGGGATAAAAGGAAGAGATGCATTGATTACCAGGTATAAGTAGAAAAAACAACAACAAAAAACAGTGTTACAACTTACGTCATAGGTTGCCGGGGGAGAATAATCGTAGGAAGGCAGTGAAGGAGCAGCCAAAGCTACGGCCACAAAGGCGAGAGCGAGGATGGTCTGTAAGATGACACAAAATGTATAAAAGCAATACTAATTAATATATCTGTATTTCGATTCAACAGATATGTGAATATATATTTCTATATAATGCCCTTATGTAGGCATGGTTCGTACCTTTGTGAACATGATGGCAGGTGTAGATAGACTGAGATGCATCAGACATGAAGCCGTTGCCTTTTATACTGCGTGACTCTCGTAAACTCTCCTCGGCCACTCCCTCTTCCACTGTCCGGGCGACCCTCACCTTGGCGAAGGCGAAAGTAATGAAGTGTGAGCGGTCTGCTGCTTCTTACTTTCAGAAAGGTAATTTTCATTCTCTTTTTGCTTCTGTTTCTTGTTATTTTTGTCTTGTTCACAGTATTATTATTATTATTATTATTATTATTATTATTATTATTATTAATATTATTATTATCGTTGTTATTTTTAGTCGGCTTTTGAATAATTATGAGTGGTTCGTGAATAAATCGTAATAAAGTTTATATAGAAAGGTTATAAACCACACACACACACACACACACACACACACATGTAATGTACACATATGCACACATATATTTAGATAGATATAAATATATATATAAATGCATATAAATACACATATATAGGTATGTAGATATATTGTTATATATAAATTTATAAATCTAAACAGAATATGATAATATATGTATGCATATATATGAATAAATATACATGTTTATATATACATACATATGTATGAATATGAACGAATATAAAAATACATATTTATTTACATATATATTCATACATGAATATATATATATATATATATATATATATATATATATATATATATATATATATATATATATATATATATATATATATATATATATATATATATATATATATATATACACACACACACACATAAATTTTATTATGGCTCAATGGCCCAGATATGGATATTGCTTATTTCTTAAATTCTTTTTCTTTTATCTACCCATTTATTTAGTTTTATCAGACACATATACCATGTAATTCCTCACCACCTGGATTACTTCATAATCTTATCCTTTTTTTATTTATTCATTATTATTATTATTATTATTATTTTTACCGTAATAAATCCAAAATCTTATTCACATGAGATTCTGGGACTTTTGAGTAAATCCTTATTTACTCTAAAGACGCTTGTAGATAGTTTTCTTGGTATTAGCTTCTTTAGGGGAGATATCTGAATCAGTGGTACGGATAGTTTTCATAGAAATGATATGAAATAAAATCACACGATGAGTGTTTGACCAAATAATAAAGACCTGCAGAAGTATACTGAGAGTTTTTTTTTTTCTTTTAACAAATATTCAACTGAAATATATTCATATTTGTTTTAATTGGGCATAGGTAGGAGCTGGTTCATAGGCAGGGACAGGCAAACAGGCTGGACCTAGACTGTGTAGGCGACCTTCTGCAGACGACCGTTGGGAAGGAGGACGAAGGACAGTACTCGTAAGAAGGCTGTGAAGGAGCAGGCAAAGCGACGGTCACAAGGGAGAGTACGAGGACGGTCTCAAATCACAAACAAGCTTAAAGTGTGTACATTAAACGAAAAAAGAAAAAAAGAAAAAAAAAATCAATTTCTCACCGTTGTGAACATAATGGTGAAGGTAGATTGAATGCAATATTTCAATCAATTAGTCAATTGGAGCAAAAAGGTAAAGAAATTGAAGAGATCTGGGTTTTATACTTTATAAATAGTATTTATAAATTTCCTATTTCCGTTCCATATAAATTCCTATCTTCAAATATGTAACATGTTGGTTTAGCCATTATTATCGGTAAGTTATTGTATAGCTTCATGAAAAATGAAGTGCATTTCATATGGGGAATCCTTGTGTAATTTCCAGATAAGTAATTCTTTACGACGGTATAGATGTCGCATTTAGTATATATATATATATATATATATATATATATATATATATATATATATATATATATATATATATATATATATATATATATATATATATATATATACATGTATATATGAATATGCACACACACACACATATAATCTACCTATTGATTGTAAAGGTATCCACTTTCACACTAAAATGCCCAATCCGTATTTTCTCATTCGACACATCAAGATTTTTGAATTATATACATATACAGACATTCTTCTATGCATGCACGCGGAGAAAGATATGCAGTGATATGCATCTGAATAAAATTTTAAATGTTTTCGGTTCTAGTTCATTCATTCAGTTGAAAAGAATGTAAAAGATTAGTTATTATTTTCCAGGTTGAAAGGTGATACAATGAGATGCTCAGGTTTTTGTTTAATAAATAGTTTGCATATATCAGATTATACACACTTCATAGGTAGAGGCGGATTCACTTAAGCATAGGCAGGCGTGGGCGTGTAAGTGGGGGCGGGTTCGTAGGTAGGGGTGGGCTTGTAGGCAGGAGCAGGCTTGTAGGCAGGGGCGGGCTTGTAGGCAGGAGCAGGATGGTACTCGGGGTACTGGGCCTCGCCCTCGTAGCTGACCTCAGCTACGTAGCCTGAGTCGCCGTTGACGGCGTAGTTGACCCTCTGCAGACGACCGTCGGGGAGGAGGACGTAGTAGGAACCCTGAGTATTATAACCGTCACGGCCTTCCTGGTGGCCAAAGTCGTTTCCGGAGTAGTCGTCCTTGACAGCGTAGTTGAAGTCGTACTTAGCAGGAGACTGAAAAGAAGAAAAGTTATTATTTTGAAATTGAAACTATATGAAATGATACATTAATAATATAATGAAGAAAATCCTTAAACTCTGGGATATTGCCTACGTCATAGGTTTCCGGAGGAGAGTAGTCGTAGGAAGGCTGTGAAGGAGCAGCCAAAGCGACGGCCACAAGAGCGATAGCGACGGCGGTCTGAAATGAGAAACAAAATTTCAGAAATGCTAAGATGATATTTATGTAGAAATACACAGAAAAAAGAAAATTTGGAGATCGATTAAAAGAGGAACAGAAATTAATATAAGCTGTCAAAAAATCTAGATATATATACTTTATATAAATACACGAATACACAGACACATGAATATATATTAGGTATAGTGTACTTATTTAGACTTGATTCGCACCTTAGTGAACATGATGAAGATAGAAGATCGACTGAGATGCATCAGACGTCGAGTCGTTCCCTTTTATACTTCGTGTCTCTTGTAACCTTTCCTCAGCCACTCCCTTTTCCACTTTCTGGCCGACCCTCACCTTGGCGACTGCGAAAGTAATATACTCTAATTACCTCTGGATTAAGTGTAAGGAAACAAACAAATAAAACAATACATACGTTTTTCACACTTGTATATACATTCATTATATACACAAATACAAATGTACATATGAATACAATTATAAGTGTGTAAATCCAAGTCGCAAAGCAGATGTTAAGACCACGAGTTATGTGAATTTCATTGTGGAAGGATCTTCGTTTTGTGTCTTCTGAAGTAGAAAAGACAACTTTGATTGCGCTGCCTTTCAAGGGATTGCCTCGCTGTAACGGCAAAGAGGTCATCCAGAATTGAACAGATGGAAATTTTCTAACCAATCTCAGCGATTTAAAAGAAACTGCGATTTTCACAATTAGAAAACGGAACGCATGATCTAGAACTATAGAATTTTTTTTTTCTAAGGTAGGATGACTGACCTGTTCGTTGAAGCAGTTCCGGAGAATGTTATGTCGAAGACGAAATACCGTATGGAGTTCAGAAACATGGTTTCAAGTAATGAAAAAGAAAGGCGAACGAAAAAGAAAGATTGCACTGCCTTCCAAGGGATGACCGCATTGTAACGGCAAAGAGGTCATCCAAAATTTAACGGATGGAATTTTCCTAAGGAATCTCAGCGATTTATTTATTGTAGGCTGACTGAGCTGTTCGTATAAGCAATTCCGGAGAATGTTATGGGAAAGACGAAGGACCGCATGAAGTGTAGAAATGTGGTTTTAAGAAATTAAAGAGAACTATATTCACGGAGTAATTTTGTTACACTATGTAAAATTTGTAGAGCGAAATCGGGAATTCAAGTTAATAGAGTTGATGTAAATGATTTACTTATCATCGCTAACTCTAGATATTGTTTAAAGTACCAATATGAAAATTCATATATTTGTATCTACTCAAAAGTTTATTTTTTCAGTTCATTACCTAGTTCATGCATCTCCTGATTATGTTAAGAGCAATATTATCACCAACACGTATTTCAGTAATGATAAAATCCCATATTTTTGGGTAAACGCACACACTTATGCACAAAATCAACCCCCCTTCCCCTACACACATCATCACCATACACAAAGATAATTTAGATACATAGTATATAAACATACACGATATAAGTATCTTCGAACACATACACTTTTATTTTCGGATTGTTAGAATCTCGTCAATTTGATACCGGAAAATACCGTTACGCTGGTATCAAATACCATAACAAATACGGCATTCTTCACTATGTACAGCTATGTGAGTTTTCCTTACACTAGAAGAAGCGTTTCGTACGACGGCTGTCAGGAAGCATCACTCTGGCGGCCACAAGGACATGACCGACAGTGGTCTGAGATTTGACAGTAAAATCGTCAATGTGAAATAATCTTTGACTTTTAGAACTGAAAATACTTTCAGAAACGAAAGTGAAAGAATGGGAAAATAATAAGGCGTAATTTAAAATACATTAAAAGTATTCTTAACCCTAAATATTTGACCAAAACTTACTTCGTTGATATGCGTGGCAGAACCATTATGTATATGTTATAGTGAGTAATGAATATCAATAAAATTATTCCTTTGCCACGTTGAAATACACAAGCCTGTATCTATTTTATCCGTTTTATTCGTGACTTACGAATACGCACAGACAAAGGCATGTATTCACACACATGCCCGGAGAGTTTTATACAGAGGAATGCATTTGAACGGTGCTAGTTAACTGATTGAATTCATAAGAAGGCTTTGTCGCTAAAAACATATATTAACATTTTCAGGTTGAAAAGAAGTACAACTATATGCTTGGGTTCTTGTTTAATAAATATCTTTTATATATTAGATAATGCACACTTAGGCGTAAGTAGGGGCGGGCTCGTAGGTAGGGGTGTAAGTGGGAGCAGGCTCGTAGGCAGGGGCGGGTTCGTAGGTAGGGGCAGGCTTGTAGGCAGGGGCGGGCTTGTAGGCAGGGGCGGGCTTGTAGGCAGGGGCGGGCTTGTAGGCAGGAGCAGGATGGTACTCGGGGTACTGGGCCTCACCCTCGTAGCTGACCTCAGCCACGTAGCCTGAGTCGCCGTTGACGGTGTAGGTGACCTTCTGCAGACGACCGTCGGGAAGGAGGACGAAGTAGGATCCCTGTGTGTTGTATCCGTCGCGTGCTTCCTGGTGACCGAAGTCGTTTCCGGAATAGTCGTCCTTGACAGCGTAGTTGAAGTCGTACTTAGCAGGAGACTGAAAAGAAAAAAAAGAAAAGATGATTAATTTGGAATTGAAACTACGAAAAATGATACATTAATTAAGTATATAATGTAAAAAAACCTCAGAATATGGGATATTGCCTACGTCATAGGTTGCCGGAGGAGAGTAGTCGTAGGAAGGCTGAGAAGGAGCAGCCAAAGCGACGGCCACAAGGGCGAGGGCGACGGTTGTCTGGAAAATAATACAAAATGTAGAATATAATAAGGATGGAAATACTTATGTAGATAAGTAAAAGCTCAGATTGAGAAAGGAAGAGAACGATCAACAGAGGAACGGAAAAGTAGGATGAAAAACAGTATGGTAGATTATATATATTTATATATACATGTGATTTTAACCCATTCACATGCATATACTCGTATACATACTGTGCGTATATGATAATAGAGGTTTGGCAAACGTCAAGATAGCTGCATATATGTATATATAAACATACATGTATATATATACATATACATACATACATGCGTATATATATATATATATATATATATATATATATATATATATATATATATATATATATATATATATATATATATATATATATATATATATATATATATATATATATATATATATATATATATATATATACGAGTTAGTTACCCTTAGATTCGATTCCCACCTTAGAAAACATGTTGAAGATAGACTGAGATGCATCAGACGTCAAGCCGTTGCCTTTTATACTGCGTGACTCTCGTAAACTCTCCTCAGCCACTCCCTCTTCCACTGTCCGGCCGACCCTCACCTTGGCGAAGGCGAAAGTAAGTAGTATACTCCAATTACCTCTGAATGGAGTGTCAGTATTAGTCCTTACTGTTTTCCGATAAAATAGCTTTTATTAATCTTTTAATAGGATGTTGAATTACATGAGCAGGTATTTTACCTATAAACCAAAGTATCTAAAAAGGGATAAATAGAAAAGAATAAAGAAAAAATGTATATATGTATTAGAGTCTGTGAACAAACAAACAAACAAAGAGAAAAGAACATACGTACAAATTTGTGTATGTATTATTTTTATATATAACCACAATTATAAGTGTAAACAAAAATATAGATGTAAGACTAGGCCAAAAGGGAAAAAATAAACGGATGTAACTTTTTTTTTA
>NC_091552.1:1463306-1473306 GCF_042767895.1 Penaeus vannamei
CTTAGCAGGAGACTGAAAAGAGAAAAGAAAAGTTTGGAAAATGAACCTATGAGAAATGATACATTAATTAAGTATATAATGTAGAAAATTCTCAGAATATGGGATATTGCCTACGTCATAGGTTGCCGGAGGAGAGTAGTCGTAGGAAGGCTGTGAAGGAGCAGCCAAAGCGACGGCCACAAGGGCGAGAGCGACGGCGGTCTGAAAGACAATACAAAATGTTGAATATACAAAGGATGGAAACAATCAAGAGTGTAGAGAAATGTAGATATTTAAATATTTCAATATTTGATATATATAAATGTATATCTATGAATATGGATGTATAACATTATAGGTACAAATGCATAGATACACACACCCACACACATATGTACATATATGTTTGAATGTATGCTTATAATGCTCTTATTCAGACTGGATTCCCACCTTAGAAAACATGTTGAAGATAGACTGAGATCGTGACTCTCGTAAACTCTCCTCAGCCACTCCCTCTTCCACTGTCCGGCCGACCCTCACCTTGGCGAAGGCGAAAGTAAGTAGTATACTCCAATTATCCATGAATGAGGCATGAGATCGTCTTACTGTACGTCGTTCTCTGATATATTTCGTTCCTATCGTTTTCTGATTCGCTAACACTGGCAAGAATGGACAAATGAAACAGTATTTTAACAACAGCAAAGGATGAGTAAAAGAAAACAAAACATAAAGACTTGCTAGGTTATATAACCATTCCTCATTCCTTAGCAAGACTTGTAGTTAGGCCTTTCTATCCGTAATTCAAATATATTCGTAAATTTAGATGACAGAGTCAATTTATATATACTAATTACCAGACCAAGGAATTTTATGGGGACACAAAACCAGAGGTAGGGAACCGAATCGAACAGATATTTTGTCACTTAAATTGTATTTTTATGAAGCTGTTTTAACGTACTAGAAACTCTTTTGAATGTTGGTTTATGGGCGTGACGTCACGTCTACGTAACATTACGATTTTTGGAGATTAATGAAATGCAATAAAAGATCTTAATAGCAGGTGCATCTCTTAAATGAAAGAAAGAAAGAAAGAAAGAAAGAAAGAAAGAAAGAAAGAAGAAGAAGAAGAAGAAGAAGAAGAAGAAGAAGAAGAAGAAGAAGAGAGAGAGAGAGAGAGAACAGTTTATGTATGGTAATAATGGACGAGCTAAGATATGCACTGCAGTCCGTGTTCAAGCAATAACTGAGGTAATGAGGGAAAGAAGTAGAATTTTAGCGACAACTTCCAAAGATATGCATTTATGTATGCATATGAATGTGTGTGTGTGTGTGTGTGTGTGTTTGCGTGCACATATACACATTTATGTATATATATATATATATATATATATATATATATATATATATATATATATATATATATATATATATATGTATTTGGAAATGGTTTTACGAACTATCTTTAAATGCTACTTATTTAATGTAAGTAGCTTAAGATGGTTGCGTGACTTTAGTAATTATGTTTACCGCGACCAGTTGAAATCGGTTTCAACTTTGAATCATACTTTTGGTTCACCATGTGGGTTAGCAACTTTATCTGTATGCGATATGATTAACACACAGTTATGGACAAAGGAAAATTATAAATATATTTTTTCACATGTCAGATATGATACCCAAATGATGTGACATCCACGAATTCAAGATTTCACCAGCTAAAGATAGAATTTAGACACACAGAACATATTAAAATTAGTATGGATGTAGTATTGATGCATCGGCACAATATTACGGATAGTATATTTTACTGAACAGCCGAAATTAACAGTAAAGATCCTACGATTAGCAAAATACGCTCCCAGTTAAGAAGAAAAGGCTAAGTTCACAAATTTTGCAGAAACTTGATGTCATCTTATCACTGTTGCTGCGAAATATGATATGAAGCTGATTTATTTTTTGACTGAATTAGTCAACAAACTTTAAAAGTAAGGTGACTGATAAAGACAGCTTCATCTTATCACTATATATATTTTTCTGTTTCCATAAAATCAACAATAGAAGGGCCGGGTTTAACACGTGGGTCGTTTAGTGAATAGCTTTGTCTTAGTGGATGCAGTTAATAATAATAATAATAAAAAAAACAGTTTGGTAATAGCCAAACTTGGCATCAAGAAGCATATGAAATAGTTTGATTCCTTCCCGAATGCAGCCAGATTTGTATGTTTCTATCTATATGTATATATTACATACATATTTATGCACAGGCACAGAGGCATGTAAGTAAAGATGAATGAAGATGTGGTACATAGATTATTTTCAAGGATAAAGTATACGAATGACTGGTGATAGAGTTTTCGTTTAATAAATATTCACTGTAAATATAGTCATATTTGTTTCATTTAGGCGTAAGTAGGGGCAGGCTTGTAAGCGGGGGCGGGCTTGTAAGCAGGGGCTGGCTTATAGGCAGGGGCAGGCTTGTAGGCAGGAGCAGGCTTGTACTCGGGGTACTGGGCCTCACCCTCGTAGCTGACCTCAGCCACGTAGCCAGAGTCGCCGTTGACAGTGTAGGCGACCTTCTGCAGACGACCGTCGGGAAGGAGGACGTAGTAGGATCCCTGGGTGTCATAGCCATCACGGGCCTCCTGGTGACCGAAGTCGTTGCCGGAGTAGTCGTCCTTCACGGCGTAGTTGAAGTCGTACTTAGCAGGAGCCTGGGGGAAGTCGGGTTAATATGCGTCGAATATAACCAATAATTTACAGTTCACTTATAGGATAAGACACCAAGTTCTTAATATATACTATTTGTGCTTACATCGTAGGTTGCGGGAGGAGCATATCCGTAGGAAGGCTGTGAAGGAGCAGCCAGGGTGACGGCCACAAGGGCGAGAGCGACGACGGCCTGAAAAAGAAACAATGAAATATGTCATTTATAAATCTATCTCTTCATGTATATACATATAAATATGTGCAATGCATACAATCATATACGCATACACATACAAGTGTACTTATCTATGAGTAAATGTAAATATATGAGTAAAAGGCATCAACAAAATTCAGCGATCTTCACCTTAGTGAACATGATGAAGAGGATGGATCAAACGTGATGCTTCGAACTAGAATCAGGTGCCTTTTATACTCCGTGTTCCTCACAGACACGCCCCCTCGCCCCTCCCTCTCCCTCTCTTACCTACGTTAACCTTGGTATGGGTGGAGGTAAGGGGTTCAGGTCTCCTCGAGGGCGAATAATGGTGGTCTGTACAAAATTCGTTTGATGTGGTAAAATCTTGCCACTAATTTTTCATTTATTTCTTTTTTATACACTTAAAGGTAGAGATAAATAAATAAATAAATAAATAAATATGTATATATATACATATATATATTCATTAGAAAGAAGGCTATAACTACAAATTTAAACCTATTTTTTTTGTATGTACATATATATGCATACGTACACACATATATGTATACAGTATATATGCATACACACACACACACACACACACACACACACACACACACACACACACACACACACACACACAGACATATATATATATATATATATATATATATATATATATATATATACGTGTGTGTACATATATGCATATAAACACACACATAAATATACATGTGTGTGTACTATAAATACGTGTGAAATGACCCATACATATAATGAGTGAATGGAGTAAATTAATTTAACTAGGCAGAAAGGATGGAATTTGTAGTGGGTAAGGTCAGTAAATGCATAAATTTACATGTGTGCACATGCACGCAGATACACAAACACATGTAATATGTATAAAAGTACACACATACATAAATACACACACCCACACTCGCCCCTTCCCCCCCTTATATATATATATATATATATATATATATATATATATATATATATATATATATATATATATATATATATATATATATATATATATATATATATATATATATATATATATATATATATATATATATAACATGAGTGTGTATTTGAGTGTATGTATGTCTGTTTGTGTGAGAGAATATGCATGTATGTGTATATGTATATATGTGCATATGTATATATATATATATATATATATATATATATATATATGTGTGTATATATATGTATATATGTATATATGTATATATATATATATATATATATATATATATATATATATATATATATATATATATATATATTCATGTATATATATACACACACACACACACACACACACACACACACACACACACACACACACACACACACACACACACACACACACATATATATATATATATATATATATATATATATATATATATATATATATATATATATATATATATGCACACATGCACACACACACACATGCACACACACACCCACACATATATATATGTATGTATGTACGTATGTATCTATCTATCTATCTATCTATATATACATACATATATATATATATATATATATATATATATATATATATATATATATATATATATATATATATATATGCATATGTACGTATATATTGTATATATATAGGCGCATGCTTGCGCGCGCACACACACACACACACACACACACACACACACACACATATATACAGCACACATAAATTTATTGATGTGTGTTGATATATATGTTTATATATATATATATATATATATATATATATATATATATATATATATATATATATATATATATATATATATATATATATATATATATATATATATATGGATAGATAAAAAAATGATAGGTATATATGTAGATAGAGACGGTGAGAAAGGGAGAGGGAGGCAAAGCTTTAGATAATGGAGCGAGAAAATTCTGACAAGGGCTTTTATTTAATATTCTTTTTCCCTTTTTTTTTTCTCGCAATGTTATGTCAGTAGCTATATCAAAGTAGTTAAATCTTTTCTTACGGTAAAGATCTCATCACGTATGGGAGCAACCATGAACCCATGAATGTTGGAATCTGATTGAATGGCGAGACACAGAGTTAAAGAACATCAAATATTCATGTCCAGTTTTGGTTAATTAAATTTAATTATTCATTGCCTTCTCTGAGTTTAATGATTCTGATCCATAGTATATTGGTAGGTCCAAAATGAAGAAGTTACATTGATACTGAAGAAGCATGGGCATCTTTCCGACTAAAAAATGTCTTCAATTAGATGGTCTTCCTTACATGCATTCATCATGGTTAGCATGGCCGGAACTTACTAAGAAAATTCGCAGCAATGGCTTACCAATGATATATATGTATAGGAGTAGGGGGGTTGAGATACTGAATTGAATGCTGCTTAATGATGGTGATAATCATGATGATGATAATGATAATACTAAAAATATATTTTCGCATATCTGATGTATGTCGATGAGAGTCAAACGGCAAAACATATGCGGGAACGATCTTGCTGGCGAAGTCGTTTGAGACCGAACACAACTCAAGTTCATGAGGGTACCATAGCTATCCTCATTAAGGATAAATATATAATTCTGTATATAGTCTATGTTATATACACCTTTTGAAGTTACAATGGAAGATGGAATCATTATCGGATTCGTCATTGTGTAAACACCTGTACATACTGATGCATTCTACTTTAAGTGCCATGCTGGATAGCGTGGGCTGCCATGGATTTGTACTGACTGCGGTTTTGCGTACTGCGTAAAAGTTGAATGCTTTCGACGCCAAGACACTTGCTTAGAGCTACTGTGTATGTCTGGCGTCTTCTTCCTTGGCCTCTGTTACCTTCAATTTTTCCAGTTATAGCCAGGTGTTGCAGTTCACCTTTGCGCATAACATGTCCAAGGAACTTAGCTTGTCCCGTTCTAATCCTTTTCATGAGTGTTCTCTCATTTCCAGCCATTTCTAAAACTTGTTCATTACTAAAACTAAATACCTTTGTTCATAACTAAAACTGATGTATACGCAATAAAATGATTTACATTTTCTTTTTTGTTTTTGCTTTCACAGAAGTACCTAGTCACGGACAGCATCGATATACATGTTCCAGATTTCAGGGGACATTTTAAATATTGTTTATCTGCACACTGTTTCTACAAGACGAGTTACCTTAGTTTGCATTTACTGTGTCATTGACAGTGAAGAATATCACCGGTCTCATACTGGTCGATGAACATAACTTGAAAACTGTAAGTATTCGAAATGACTTGCTGTTTAGATCATATATAAATGACTGTATTTTTTTTAGGATGAGTAATAGAAATGAATGGTGATAGAAATTTCATTTAATCAATAAATAGTATCTTCATGTTTCTTTCACTTAAGCATAGACAGGAGCAGGGTTATAGGCAGGGGCGGGCTTGTAGACAGGGGCGGACTTGTAGGCAGGAGCAGGCTTGTAGGCAGGAGCAGGCTTGTACTCGGGGTACTGGGCCTCACCCTCGTAGCTGACCTCAGCCACGTAACCGGAGTCGCCGTTGACAGTGTAGGCGACCTTCTGCAGACGACCGTCGGGAAGGAGGACGTAGTAGGCTCCCTGGGTGTCATAGCCATCACGGGCCTCCTGGTGACCGAAGTCGTTGCCGGAGTAGTCGTCCTTCACGGCGTAGTTGAAGTCGTACTTGGCAGGAGCCTGAACATGAAGGTCAAATTAGTTTGTGTTAAATATGAATAACAGAGACAATATATGCATTTATGAGAGACATGTAAGCAGTTACCGGTTAATAAGAGTTTTCTCACGTCATAGGTTGCAGGAGGAGCATATCCGTAGGAAGGCTGTGAAGGAGCAGCCAGAGTGACGGCCACAAGGGCGAGAGCGACGACGGTCTGAAAGTAGACACAAACGTTGAAATGAAAAGAGTTACTAATACAATATAGCATACTCACATACATACATTTGTGTGTACACTGAAATATAAGATTTTACATGATACAATAGGAGGATGGGGATTGTCACCTTAGTGAACATGATGGTGAAGGTAGATCGAGTGTGATACTCAGAACACCGAGCAGTTGGCTTTTATACTCCGTGACTGAAAGAGACACGCCCCTTCGCCCCTCCCTTTCCCTCCTCTAACCG
Organism: Penaeus vannamei; assembly: GCF_042767895.1. NCBI lineage: Eukaryota > Metazoa > Arthropoda > Malacostraca > Decapoda > Penaeidae > Penaeus > Penaeus vannamei. The sequence continues at coordinate 1,470,348 of NC_091552.1, forward strand.
ACCTTTACCTTGGTAGGGGAAGACGTAAGCAGTTTCGGTTGTCCGAAGTGAGGATGATCACCTTTGTCGTATACATTTAATGAAAGTGTGATTCAATGTTTTCGTTACACAAACAACCTACGTTCTACTGAGGTGTTCAATATCAGAAGTGTGTCAGTGATATATATATATATATATATATATATATATATATATATATATATATATATATATATATATATATATATATATATGTATGTATATATTCTGTAGCCGGCCGAAAGCAGAGCAGTATAAATTGCACGATTTTAAAGGAAGACCATCTCCATATGACTAGAATTATTCTGATACACTAATACCTACGTACTGCTGCAATTATATATATTCCAGTACTGACTTCATATTGGGCACTGAGAACATTGTAGAGATGTATATAAATAAATGTTCTCAGACACACGGAAAATCCCAGTGTTACAGTATTCAGTAGGATAACTTTGTGTGGAACTAGAGTAAACATCTAACCTTTACCCTCTCGCATCTACGTATTTCTGGTTGTTTATTTAAGAGTCCCTTTGTGAAACATAAATACTAAAGCCATATTTTGTAAGGCTGGGGTGTTCTGTGGTAAGCACTAAATTAATAGCGAGCAAAATACAAGAAGCACTACAGATCACCTTAATAACGATAGAAGTACCACATGAAATCAATCGGGGGCACTATCATATTTGGCATAAGACTAGCGGTTCATGTGTTACACAGAACACTTACATGGCAAGAGTGAGTCTCCCTTATTTCCTCTCCTTTATCCTACCTCCACCAAAGCGGCAATTGCAAGTGGATACATGGCGCTTATTGCAACTACTTTGATATCTACCGCTGGCACTCGAATAAACCAAAATAAAGATGTTGTGGGTATGCTTATATCAAATGTACATAGTTATAGCAATTCTTTATATTATATACATACACAGACACACACACACACGGAATTTTCTTTGTATGTATGTGTGAGTTTGTGTGTTTATAAATACATATTTGAATTTGTATGTACTCAGACGCACACACATACAAACACATACATACATATACGTGTATGGTGAATATTAAGGTCATACATTGAACACTAGCTTTGTCTCACGTATCAATAATGTAATTATGTAATTATATCAAAACCACCGTCATCCCTCCCTAATATGTGCATGAGTTTTCTTTACTCCAAGGGTGGAGAGCACCGGAACAGTACTCCAAAGGAGCACCTTGGTGGTCGGTCACGAGGATGTAAGTGATCTGTAAGTAATCACATATCATACTGAGACATTAAAGGTAAACGCAGTGAGAAAAAGGACAATAATAACATAACTCTGACATCATTTGACATAAAAGAGAAGGGAGAGGAATAATAAAACACAAAAGCTATTTATTTATTCGGTTACCTTCCTTCCGTTAACCACCCCCGCTACCAGGTACCCCTCCCCCGCCTTATCCCCGGTATGAGTGAGCGTAAACAGCTTAATTAGTCATATTACGAGCGAGCGAAATGAATGAGGGGGATTTGGAATAACGTGTACAGTTCCGTTAACGGAAGGTTACTGCCTATTATTAAGGTGCTTTTTGGTGTGATATTTATGTATTTTGCTTTTGTATGCAATTGAAAAACGCAGATGCATGTGTACAACCGCAAGTTTTTTTTATGGAAAAATACCGTGATGATACTATGGTAGAAAAACCCACAATGCCCAAACAGTTTCGGGATCGTCCTTCAACTCCATATTCGGACCCGAAGATGGAATCGAGGATGATTCCGAAAATATTGTCTAACTTACTTCAGTAAGTCTAGTTTGTGCATTGTGGATTTTCTACCACATATATATATATATGTATGGATGTATGTATGTCTATATATACATATACATATACATATGTATACATGTATGTATATGTATATTTGTATATACATGCACACCCACACACACACACACACACACAAATATATATGTGCAAGGGGGAGGGGTGTATGTGTATCTATGTGTGTGTATGTATCTATGCATATATATACACATATGAGAATACATATATACATATTTGTATATATGTATATACATAAATAATTGTGTTTATACATATTCTAATATGAATAGATAAAGGAATATATATACTTCCGTGTATATTTGTGTAATTTACTTAGGGAGTATACTTTAACGTGGTCAGAAGGCGCATACGCATATATATACAGAAATATATGTGTGCTTTTGTTTTACTCCAAGAGTATGGTTAAAGGGAATGCGTTTAACCGTGTCGAAAGGACTTGCTTAGTAATTTTCCGAGTAAATTAATGCACCTCAATTCCCTCAAGACCTGGTGGCCTTGCGTATGGCCTTTGCTAAGGGCATGTTATATAGGTCCAACCATGCTCAAAGGACACATCAAAAGCGTCCCGACGAAATTACCTCCCCCCCCCCCACAGACAAGATAGACCTGAATTAGGAGAGGACTATTGCCTGGCTAAAAAAAATATGTTAATATATGAATAAATAAATTTTGATGAAAACATATATGTGTCTTCTCGTGGGTCAGGTTCGGTTTGGATCCCATTCACTCCCGTTTCCACGCTTCGCCCGACCTACACCTTGTTGAACCTGAACATCTCAATTGCAGTAGGCACTGGTTGTGTATATTCACACACACATATTTATGTATGTATATGTATATATATGAATATGCATTTATATAGTATGTTGATAGGTGATAAAATTAGAATTTAGTATGATCATTTAATAAATATAATGAATATATTCGAAGATATACACACTTAGGCGTAAGTAGGGGCAGGTTCGTAGGTTGGGGTAGGCTTGTAGGCAGGAGCAGGCTTGTAGGCAGGAGCAGGATGGTACTCGGGGTACTGGGCCTCGCCCTCGTAGCTGACCTCAGCCACGTAGCCTGAGTCGCCGTTGACAGTGTAGGTGACCCTCTGCAGACGACC
>NC_091552.1:1478306-1480806 GCF_042767895.1 Penaeus vannamei
TGTATCTGGATGGATAGATAAATTAAAAAAATAGACAGAGATCCAGATGCAGAGGGAGGGAGAGGGACAGGTAATGGAACGAGAAAGAATTTACAAATTTCTTTCCTTGTATACTTTCCCCCAGTAGCGTTATTTCAGTTGCCATTTCTATGCTGTTATAATTAACCAACGGTAAATATCTGATCACTTATGAGAGCCATGAACCCTAGAATGTTGGAATATCTGATTACATTGGCCGGCCAAAAATTAAAGTATATTTGATATTCATGTTGCATTTTCTGAGCGAAACTATTCTGATACATAGAATGTTGGTAAATTGAAATTGAAATAAGAGTAATTGTGATACTGGGGAAACATGGGCATCTTTCCAGCTACAAAATCAGATGGTTCTGTCTATCAGGAATTCATTGTGGATAACATGACCGGAACTTATGAAGAGAATTTGCGGCTATGGCTTATAAATGACAATTGTACTGGAGTAGATTTGGTAAGAAACTGGATTGAATACTGCTTAATGATGATGATCACGATAATATCAATGAAAATACTAGATGTGAATATTCACATAGCTGATATCTGTCGATGAAAGCAAAACGGCAAAACGTACACTGGGGCGACCTTGTCGGCGGGAAGGCGGTGCGCAGCTCAAATTCATGAGGGTGCTATGGCTATGCTCATTGAGGATATCTATAGCATTCTGCATATAGCCAATGTTATATACACGGTTTGAAGTTACTTCAAAAAACTCAAAATATTTGTTAGAGTGATGGGAGATGGAATCATTATAAGATTCGTCAAAATATATACATCTGTACATACTGATGTATATGCAATATTTGTTTTCGCTTTTGCTTTAACTTAGAAGCTTCTAGTCACGAACAGTAGCAATTTATATGTTTAAGATATCAGGAGACATTTTAAACGGAGGTTATCTGCACACTGTTTCTCATAGATATCTTACTTTGTATTTGTAGAGTCATTGATAGCATAGGAAATTGGCTAAGCCTCTTACACAAATTCACTCGCACCGTTTGGTGAACATAATTTTAAAACTGTAAGTATGCGAAATGACTTTCTGTTTAGATCATATATAAATAACTTCGTATTTTTTTTTTAGGATAGGCAATACAAATGAATGGTGATAGAAATTTCATTTAATCAATAAATAGTATCTTCATGTTTCTTTCACTTAAGCATAGGCAGGAGCAGGGTTGTAGGCAGGAGCAGGCTTGTAGGCAGGCTCGGGATGGTAAGGAGCAGGCTTGTACTCGGGGTACTGGGCCTCACCCTCGTAGCTGACCTCAGCCACGTAACCGGAGTCGCCGTTGACAGTGTAGGCGACCTTCTGCAGACGACCGTCGGGAAGGAGGACGTAGTAGGATCCCTGGGTGTCATAGCCATCACGGGCCTCCTGGTGACCGAAGTCGTTGCCGGAGTAGTCGTCCTTCACGGCGTAGTTGAAGTCGTACTTGGCAGGAGCCTGAACATGAAGGTCAAATTAGTTCGTGTTGAATATGAATAATAGATACAATATATGCATTTGTGAGATACATGTAAGCAGTTACCGGTTAATAAAAGTTTTCTCACGTCATAGGTTGCAGGAGGAGCATATCCGTAGGAAGGCTGTGAAGGAGCAGCCAGAGTGACGGCCACAAGGGCGAGAGCGACGACGGTCTGAAAGTAGACACAAACGTTGAAATGAAAATAATTTCTAATACAATATAGCATACTCACATACATACATTTGTGTGTACACTGAAATATAAGATTTTACGTGATACAATAGGAGGATGGGGATTGTCACCTTAGTGAACATGATGGTGAAGGTAGATCGAGTGTGATACTCAGAACACCGAGCAGTTGGCTTTTATACTCCGTGACTGAAAGAGACACGCCCCTTCGCCCCTCCCTTTCCCTCCTCTAATCGACCTTTACCTTGGTAGGGGAAGACGTAAGCAGTTTCGGTTGTCCGAAGTGTGGATGATGATAAGGCTTATCGTGTCTATTTAAAAAAGTGTGGTTTTATATGTTTACCTTATTTTCTGATTCTACATCTCCCATGCACAATTATCCTTCTGTTGTTAGTCCGGCGCTTGACCAACATTCCACTGGACCAGTCATTAGCCATCATTAATTCTATGTTTTTTTTCCCGCAAACAATCTGCATTTTACAGAGTACTGCAGTACTAGAAGAATATATATATATATATATATATATATATATATATATATATATATATATATATATATATATATATATATATATATATATATATATATATATATATATATATATATATATTAGTTGTTCGAAAGCAGAGCAGAATAAAATGGATGATCTAAAATGAAGACCATCTTCATATGACCAGCATTATTCTGATACAGAGACGTCTATCTATGGCCACAATCATATAAACATCTATAGAAAACAATGCAAAAGTTAGAGTCAATCTTTCCTCAAAGATTATTATGATTATTCTCATTCTTATAGTTGCAATTA
>NC_091552.1:1485806-1490806 GCF_042767895.1 Penaeus vannamei
TATATATATATATATATATATATACCTTATCATTTATTAAATGGCCCTTGTGGCTGTCGCTGTTGCTGCTCCCTCACAGCCTGCTTACGGATATACCCCGAAAACCAAATATGAGGTTAATCATTTTGAATGTGAGCTAAATATTTCAAGATTTACGGCATACAGCTAATACCTCATGAAATGTTATTTCAAATGCAAATAAATTATTGAAAATATTTCTATAGGAACCTGCAAAGTATGATTTCAACTACGCCATGAAGGACGACTACTCCGGCAACGGCGCTCATCAGGAGGCCCGTGATGGCTATGACACTCAGTTTTCCTACTACGTCCTCCTTTCCGACGGTCGTCTGCAGGTCGCCTACCCCATCCTATTCTTAATATCAATAAAAAGTGCGAGATTATTTCTTTCGTCAATAAATGTGATAATTTACCTTACCTTACCTCCCTGCTAAATGAACAACAGCAGAATTAGTATTGACCCTGAAGGCATGCACAAACACAAACTACAGTAACGTATGAGCAAAGGTGAAATGTAACACCTATATAACAATACAAGGAAATACTTAATCACCAAACAGGAAAACCAATATACATCCACTTCGGTTGTGGCTGAAGAGAAAGTCTCGTCAAATTTTATTGTCCCCTTTGTTATGGTGACATATATGTAAGGTTATACGTACCTGGACAAATGCAATGAAAACTAATGAAAACTCCTTTGCACTTACTGTAACTGCACATCACAGCTTGAGTCACACATCCTTTGCAAATGAGGCCAGTGTATGACATCTCCAGCCTTGGAATATAATCGCTGGCGCCTCTTTATTTATTCTTCCCATGCTCTACAAGATCATTGGCATTTCATCTTGAAACTCTTTTGCTTCTAATCACAGCAGTTAGATCCGTCTGTGGGGCATGCAGCCAACAGTGGATACCTTACTTTGCACCAAACATTGTCCGTACATAGTATCTCAAGGCAAGCTCTGCATTATAAATACTTAGCAGCAAGTTTAACGACCTGTGTGTTAGTAAATTCTATTAGCTTAGAGTTAGTAGGTCATGATAAGGAAAGGATTTGATACGTGATAATAAGTGAATATTGTAATGACAGCAGTATTGATATATATCAGTTACACGACGAATTACCGAGTTATGTGTGCGTAAGTGCTATAAATGCACACAAATACTAGTATATATACACACACATATATATTTATATGTATATATATATATATATATATATACACACACACACATATATGTATATGTATACATACATACATACATACGCACACACACACACACACACACACACACACACACACACACACACACATATATATATATATATATGTGTGTGTGTGGGGGGGGGGGGTTGTGTGTGTGTGTGTGTCTATCTATCTATCCAAATATATATATGTGTATATATACATACATATATATGTATATATATACACACATATATGTATATATACATACATACATACATACATACATACATACATACATATATATACATATATATATACATATAAATGTATACACACACACAAACAAACCCACACACACACTCCTTGACAATGACTCGGATCTCAGAAGGTTGTCCGAGAGAACTAAGCCACCTCGCCGTCCGACCCCGATCTCGGGCGCTCGCGGCCATGCGGGAGCCGAGTCATTGCGAGGGATGGCATGTGACTCGTGTAAAAGGCGTTATTGCATTCTTTTATCTTACACACACACAAACACAAACATGCACACACATGGACACACACACACACACATACACACACGCACATACATACACAAACAAACACACACACACACACAAACAAACAAACACACGCGCACATGCACACACACACACACACCACACACGCGCACAAACAAACACACACACACACACAAACAAACAAACAAACAAACACACACACACACACACACAAAGAAACACACACACGCACAAACAAACACATATACTTACACATATGTGTGTGTGTAAATATGCGTGTGCGTATGTTTATGTGTGTGTGTGTGGTGTGTTTAAGCGTGTGAGTGTGTGTGTATTTATACATGCATACATATATTCATACACACACAAACATAGAAACACATACACACACTAGCGTAAACTGTTCAAGAAAAGACAATTAAGATTTTGGATCTATGAGCTGGAGGTTTACAATCCATTTCTGTTGCTGGATAATTTCTTGTATTTTGGTAATGTGAAGCACTTGGACCAAACTATCACGAAAATCTGAACTTTTGAAGGGTGAGGATTAGCCTTTTAAGATGACATTGACAGTAAATCCATATTACATTATGAGGAAAATGGAATTACGAATTTCGTTGATATTAATAATTATGTTTTGGTAAAGCGATGGAACTCCAAGTGTCATGACTGTATTTTTCTAATATAGTCCCTTCATACGTACTATTTTTCGTAAATACTTCGACTGGTCTTATTTTAAAGGGACATGCCAAACAGATATTGCACAAAACAATTAAACAAAAAAGTGACATTTCAGTTCATTGTAAAAAACTTTAGAGATAAAAAAAAATCAAGATTCACCATCTTCATCTTCACCTAAATGATGATAGAAGCTGGCTGTGCCTCGCAATAGGAAGATGAAATCAGCCTAAAAAATAGTTATCACCATATTATTAACGAATATGAGTTTTGTGCTTTATTAAGGATTCAGACCTTACTGCCCCAAAGCTTTACAACTGTATGAATAATGACATTAACAAGCAACTGCAGTTACATCTATTTTAACTAAGATTCCTGCTGTAAATCTGCATATTTATAGCTGATTAACCATATATCTTAACTGAGCAGGCAACGCTCGTTATAGATTACCGAACATCAGCAGTACTAATTTCAATTCGATTCTGTTCCCCGTTTACACGAGCCCTTGTAAACGCTGGCCAGTCTTAAAGTGGCCATAAGTGAAACATATAAGAGATAGAAAGCAGAGTAATATGTGAACGTTTTGGAATGTAAATAAATTGTTTTCTTCATTGCTATTGTTTTATTTCCTGTATTTTCATACAAAATACCACAGTCATTAACTGTAGAGGAGCAATACAATGGCAGCAATGAAATTTATTCTGGGAGGTAATGATGAGTTACCAAGAGTATGATAGATGACCGTAAATGGAAGTTAAATAATATTTGAAATGACATAAATTACGCAACGAAGTGAAAAGGCAAGATAATGCAGACGAACAGGTATATTCGTAGGTTTTCTTGCCTTTCCCTCCGTTGTTCTTTCACATCTGTTTAAGCACGAGTCCGTCAGCTAAAAATGAAGCAGCAACAGGTCGACCTCAAGCCGAGTGTGGAGGAGCAGCATAGGCCGAGCGGAGGTCAACGGCAGCCGAAGTGTGAAGCTACTCGACCTGTTCCTTCGCCTCTCCCTCGTAAGTGACCTCGGCCGCGAAGCCCGAGTCGCCGTTGACCGTGTACGTGACCTTCTGCAGCCGGGTGTCGGGAAGCAGGATCTGGTAGGACCCCTCCGTCTTATCCCCGTCGCGGCGTTCCTGCGCGCTGAAGTCGGTCAGTCCTTCCTTCACGGCGTATTCGAACGCGTACTCGGCTTTTCCCTGAAGTGAAATGTGACAGTTGAAATGAACTGAGAAAAGCGATTAATATAGCAAAATGATTATATATTTACACAAATAAATGAAAAAATATACATATAAAATAGAATATATAAAGAAAAAAGAATGCAGCTCTCTCCATAAGTCAACTGTTCAAGTTTCAAGCAAACAGCAAGGGAAAATAGAAACAGAATATATAGTAAAGAAGAAAATAATAGCCGAGGAGAAAGGAATGATGAAAATAAATGATAGAACAGCTAAATACAGTGACGTCGACTCCACAATCCTCCCTCAGACGCCCGCAATTCACGTACCTCCGGCTCTGCCTTCGTCTCCGGAGCTCCATGGGCGTGTTCTGCGTGGGCGTGGGGCTCGGGCGGAGTCAGACCGGCGCCTTCGATAGGATCGAAGTAGACCGACGGCGACTGTGGGGCGTCGTGACCATGGTGATGGTGCTCTTCGTTCTCGCCGTGATGGTGGTCTCCATGGTGGTGGTGGGCGCCTCCCTCTAGAAGATTCGGAGCGCCCAGCGAGGACACCGCCAGGGAAAGGCTCACAAATACCTGCAATGTTATAGATTAATCTGATAAACAAGAGTTATGACAGGATGCTTGTCTTCGATTTTCTAACATTGATCTAAGAAACCAATTTCTATAACGATTATTGTTATCAGTATCAAGAGAAATGCATATCTAGCTAGCAGGGAAGGTTTCCATCCACAGAACACATTACATAAATAGCTCCCTTTCAACACCTCACAACACATAATTGACAAGATGATAGCACACGGCACACTTCACAGCACTGACCTACAATGCTTCCACTTACCATCAAGTAAATCTTCATGATGCTCGAGTGTTCGGAGGGATATGGTTGCTCTGGACACTTGCAGGATGCTTATATAGTCCTGGTCCTCATTTTGTATGCAGAGGTGAAGCGAGATGAACCTGGCAATCAGTGAAAGTACTCATCAGCTGTCTGGAATCAAATACGACGTCTGAGTTTGAAGTTATCGACTATCTGCAAACGAATGGATAAAGAGAAGTTGATGCTCTTGTCTACAGTCAATTCCTCCAACCTATTGTGGGAAATTGGCAAGAGTTTTGCCCAATATTCCTGATTTTTTGTACGTAGCCTTGAAGGCACTTAGAGCATATCCAAGGACTCCTCAGGACATGTACCCAATAGCTAATACGGTGTAGATGCACCTTAGTAGTCTTACGGCACATGCTACGCCCCGAATGCTAAGGCTAAGGAGACCTCGGCAAGATCTTACGTCCCTGATACGAAAAGGGATGGGACATCTTAACAAGCACGTCATGTAGAGTTTTTTTTTCTGTAAAGATGAATATGTAGATATGTGAGTATCTGTGTAAGTATGCGTATGCGTATAGGCACGT
>NC_091552.1:1495806-1505806 GCF_042767895.1 Penaeus vannamei
CCATTCGCGTTTACACGGAATCTCGTCGACCGGAAACTAGTGGGTGCTGGTAATTGTTCTAATGAATGGCCAGGTATTTAGTTCCTTGAGAAAGAGATAGTAATATGTTGATACTCTTTATTTTTTTCGTAATATGGCTTGTACTTTTCCAATCTGATGTTTGGCTTTACTGATTTTCTTTACCTCTGATTCGGAGTTTTGTCTCATCACTTTTTATTATATGTATATGTTGTTTGAATATCGCTCATGTCTCTTTCTCTTCCATTCTTTCTCAGTATTCATTCACATTTTCCGGTTTATTTTCTATTTTTCCCTCTCCCATTCTTGCTCACCACACCGAGTAAGCGAGACAGCGACGAAGACCTTGTAAGGCCGCCACAGCTCTCACGTTCTGAAGACATTCCATTTTAATTCTCGGTCGCGCCTGACTGGCCTTCTACACACACACCCACACACACATCTGGCCTCCGGTCGTTCCCCGTACGCTACCGTCCCTCGTTCTTTGCGGTCATCGGAATCTCATTCAAATCATCACCAGCAGCAAATGGTAATGACGATCCTTTAATGATAGCATTAGAACTGAGATTAACTGAGCAGCACAGCGGTAATTAACACAGAAGTATTAACCCCTAAACGGTGGTTGATGTTCTAGAACGTCCGGTACAAAGAAAGGCGGATGACGTTTCAGACTCCATTCCTATTTCGCTGGGTTATTACATGAAAAAAATGGCACATAGTACTACGCCATGAAGGAGAGGAAAGCGAAACTCCACAGGGGAAGGAGGGAAGCGATAGCCAGGTTCAGAAAACTACCTAAAATGAAACTAAAATCAATCAAACCAGGAACAAAATCAAGGTGAAATATAGATACCCTCTGCTTAGTGATTCATGGTTGATGCTGTATTGTCTCTCGTATCTAATGTTCCTTATTGAAAAGATGGAAAATGAAAATTAAATGAGCTAAATTTGTACATATATACATATACATTTTATGTTCAACAAGAGATTATTATTTTTTATGACGATGGTATTTTATTGCAGTTAAGTCCTTCGCCTGCCTCTTCTCTCGCTCCTTGAAGATCTTCCCTCCCCTCTCTCTCTCTCTCTCTCTCTCTCTCTCTCTCTCTCTCTCTCTCTCTCTCTCTCTCTTTCTCTCTCTCTCTCTCTCTCTCTCTCTCTCTCTCTCTCTCTCTCTCTCTCTCTCTGAATCTCTCCCCGTTTTTTTACACAACGACCAAACGTACGGCAAAATAGGAAAAAACGAAAAAAAGAAAGAAATGTAATGCACATGGGAATGAAAACAGAATGAATGAATTAATGAGTATAACTGAGTATGAAGGGTGTGTGTCAGTGAATTAGCGAACAACAAATCAATACGAAACGAAGAAAAATAAAACGACCATACGAACACAACGAGCCAGTAAAACCGCAAGTCAAAACGAACGAAACGCGAAGAGAACGAACAAAAAGGGAAAGGTGAAACGACCAAAGAAACAGGCCGGTGAAGGGAACGTTTCCTCCTGACACAAAAACTCAAAAGAATGAACGAAACGACCTTGAGCGTCACTCCAAGATCGAACGGAATGGGAAACAGGCGCCGTTAGGATCGCGTGGACGATGACCCAGAGGAAAGTGGCCGTGAAAGTGGCCTCTGGTCCTGAAGTGCTTCTCTAGGGATTCATTTCCTTTGTTTCCTTTTTCCTGCTTCCTTGATGAAGCTGAAGTTCAGTTTGCAATAGGATATCGTAAGCCGAATTTTTTTGTGTTTTTTAATATTGTCTCTTGGCTTCGTGAGTTTTGTAAATCTGGGTTCAACTACGCAGGTATTAAAAGAATATTACGAAATTTCTTTCCCTTTTTCTTCCTACTGTTCTTTAGCGCATACAAAATTTCCTCTACCATATGCTAAATATCATACATGGCATACAGCAAACATATTTAGGCATACTGCACGTCCTATACCGCCTATTAATCCGATATGCCCTAATTCCAATGAACATCACGCACTTCCGATTTGACACCCAAAGCTAGTCGTTCCCCAAGTTGAACAGGACGACCACGCCCCAACCCTGGATGTACCTCTCAACCACCCACCGACCCCTTCCTCCCAAGGGCACGCCTGGTATGTGGTAGTTCCGACCAGACAGACCGGAAGTGATAATTGGTGGCTAGACGTCGGTCCCGTGACCGCATAGGTATGCCATGTGGTCTGCCCGCGCGACTGACGTGTATGTCATCATTCGAGGCACTTCCATCCGTTCCACAGCGGGAGGTCTTTTTAGACCGTTGTTCTGTCGTTATAACAACCATTTCACGTTTATTATATACTTTATAGAATAAAATAGATGCATCACACGTCCCCTCAAAATATATGGATATTCTTTATGTTTATCTAAATTTATTTCTGATTTATGACGTGTACGGATGAGAATAAAGAAACCCAAAGTCAAACAAAAACTACTAAGGCATACTATTACCATAATAAGGGGCACTATTAACACAATACTCAGTAGATGGTCATATACATAAAAGGAACGAAAACAAAACAAATTTAATTATACGATTTCGAGAGTGGATCACAAGGAGAAAAGAAAAGTAAGCAATGAAAAACAAACAATAAAACGAGAAAGCGAGAGTGGGCGATGGGGACGTCCGTCGGGTGTCCCAGTTGCGTGCTGTAACGTCATGGTCACGTGGTCCGGTTTGTCCTCCGTTAGGTATTTACCCCCCGCACGGGCAGACTCTAACGTGACTGCGGACGGCACACCTAAATAATGATAGAAGGTGGATGTATTTCGCGACAGGAAGATGGAATTAACCTAGAAAATAGCCTAAAAAACTTAATTATCAGCCTATTATTAGTTTTAAATGACTGTCGTAATGTTTTATTATGAGGTTACTTAGTATGGCGATGCTGGGTACTGTCTCGAAATGAAAACGAGTAATCAGTCGATACTGCTTTGAAATATACTAAATTATAAAGTCGTTACCAAGTACTAAATCGCCAGTTTCCATAGTGGCAATGATCTAAACAGACCGGGTAACTCAAAGTGCAACATGATATGCACTTTTTCTTTTTTGTTTTTCTTTTTTTCTGACTCTTCCGCTCTACAGGGGCAGTGAAAACAACCTTTTGCCAAGTCACGCACACACATTTCAAAACCAACTCGCCTTTTCCGTATCCTTCAGTTTAGGAAAAAGCAAAAATTATCATTTTTTTCTCTTCATTTGCTTTTTGAACATCTATAATGGATGCTATTTAATATACTATTTGAGTGAAAATGATCACTGCGATTCAGTGAGTGGTCGATAATGATAATCACAATGCTGTAACTGTGCGATTAACTGTTATTACTCTTTTGGTCAACACCTTCACTAAATACGTAGACAAAAGAATGATAAGAGTAAAGATGAAGAGAGAAGGAAAGAGAGAAAGTGAGTTGGGGAACGAATGGTAGGCAGAAGAGAAGAAAGACGAGGGGAAGAGAGTAAAGACGAAATACCGGAGGAGAAGCGAATGTAAAACAACTTAGTCATAATCAAGAGCTGCTGATACTTTGAGGTCGTACCGCCTGTGAATCGAGATCAAGTAAAAAGAAGAAGAAGAAGAAGAAGAGGAGGAAGACGAAGAAAAAGAAAAAGAAACAGAAAAAGAAAAAGAAAAAGAAAAAGAAAAAGAAAAAGAAAAAGAAAAAGAAAAAGAAAAAGAAAAAGAAAAAGAAAAAGAAAAAGAAAAAGAAAAAGAAAAGAAGAAAAACTCACTATAGCTCACTATAGATTAAATCGTGTACCATGGGCATAGAGGTTTGCATTACGAGAAAGTCCATGATGTACAAAGCCTTATCAACGTCTTAATTGAGGCCTTCATGGTGCCCAAGACAAAAGCGAAGGCGTGGCTGTAGTTTCTGTAATGTCAAGATGAAAAAAGGTGTTAGTGGGACAAAAAATCTTATTGAGGTCTTGTATATTTGACAGAATGTAAGATCTACGGAACTAAGGATATGGCAAAGTTTAACAACACATAGATAATTAGAATACTAAATTGTTTATACCAACATTATGAATTACATGATATCCATGTCCCGGAAACTTTTTCATTATTATTATTATTATTATTATTATTATTATTATCATTATTATTTCTAATACCTGATAATGATCTATCCATCTATACCAAAAGGTATTTTGATTTAAATAAGAGCAAAATTACATATTCACTTTATCAACATGATATGGGGAGGAGGGTGAGGGAAGGAGGGAGAGGGGAGAAACATTAAAGTTGAATCGTTCAATTCTCGCTCCCACTCCCTCTATCATAAATTGGTTGTGTGAAGTACAATATGCACTTAAGGCAAAATCCTTGTCTCATTGGTTGCATTATACCGCCCCCCCCCCATATATATATATATATATATATATATATATATATATATATATATATATATATACATATATATGAGTGTGTGTGTGTGTTTAGATACACACATATATACTGAAATATATGCATACAGACGTGTGTGTGTATGTGCTGTGATACTACTTCACAGTAATAGTATCAGTTGTAATCGTAGAAAACAAAGAAAGCACATACCTTTTTCCTAAACCTCACCGATTCGTAGATCTATACTTGATCAGAATTATTTTCTTGTTGGTACTTACCTAATACTGCTTTAATTCACGGTATTTAGTAATGAAAAGCATAATTTTATATTTAATCTTGAAGAGCAGGGTGATGTACCCGATATGACAACGCGCTGCCAAGGTTAGAGGCGGTTGGAGGGGAAAGGGAGTGGCTTAGAAGACACGCGTGTATAAAAGCCAGCTGCTGGATGCTCCAAGTACCACATTTGATCTATCTTCATCATGTTCACTAAGGTGAGAATATTGTATCATTTTCAGTCGGGGAAATAGTGTTTCTTAAAATAATGGTAATCAAAAAACGTTGATTGATGTTTAACATTAATACAGAATCCATAACTTGTAGCGTTACTAATTTTGTAATTAAATATTTTGTGTCTACTTTCAGGCCGTCGTCGCTCTCGCCCTTGTGGCCGTTGCTCTGGCTGCTCCTTCACAGCCTTCCTACGGATATGCTCCTCCTGCTACCTATGACGTAAGAAAAACTCTCATTAATAGTAACGTTATAACGGCATATAATAAAACCGAAATTATTCGCAATGATTACAATGAACTCGCACTAATTTCCCTTTTTTTTCTTATTGTAGGCTCCTGCCAAGTACGACTTTAACTACGCCGTGAAGGACGACTACTCCGGCAACGACTTCGGTCACCAGGAGGCCCGTGACGGCTATGACACCCAGGGAGCCTACTACGTCCTCCTTCCCGACGGTCGTCTGCAGAAGGTTGCCTACACTGTCAACGGCGACTCCGGCTACGTGGCCGAGGTCAGCTACGAGGGTGAGGCCCAGTACCCCGAGTACAAGCCTGCCTATAAGCCTGAACCTGCCTATAAGCCTGCTCCTGCCTACAAGCCTGCCCCTGCCTACAAACCTGCCCCTACTTATGCCTAAATGAAACAGATATAAATATATTGAACGTTGATATTTATTAAACGAAAACATCATTACCATACATTTGTATTTTCTATCCCGCTCAAGCTAAAAATAATGCTACTTATATGTATCAGCAAATGTTCAGATAACGATTGTTCTTTTTAGCAGTTGCTATAACTGAATTGCATTTCACTTCGTAAAATCATTATAATTACATCAAAGAAATGACTGAAAAATAGTCATGTTCCTATTTGCCGCAAGAAGTGCACATCGAAACGAATGCCTTAGAAAAGAAGAAAAGAAAAGAAAAAAAAAAAAAAAAAAAAAAAAAAAAAAAAATAAATAAATAAAATAAATAAAATAAATAATAATGATAACAAAAAAAGAAATTGATATTGATACACAAGCTAAGTTATCTGGAGTTACCGATATAGTTAAGAAAGCATGAGTCACATTCCAACTCTCTCTTATATAGAGAACATACATAACTCAAACATTTAAGCACATCTTCAAAGCCATAGATGATGTACACTGATGTGCGCGAGTCCACCGACAGACTCTGACTAGTCTGAGAATTTACCTGTAGCTTATAGATGACATAGTATTCGTAATGCCTGGAGTAATAGAGAGACCGGGAGGGGAGAGGGAGACAGAAGGGGATCAGAAACGTGTAATTTATTATAGTGGGAGAGTTGGATGAGAAGTGTTTATAGATTTTAGTATTATCATTGCCATTATCAACACAATAAGATTACCCCATTTTCATTTTATTATATATATATATATATATATATATATATATATATATATATATATATATATACTGAACATATATAATTCAGATGCTACATTTTGTAATTGTTGAAGTCTTTCCTTTCAGAGAGGCGAGTTTCATAGGCACTGAAACAAGAAATGGAGGATGGAGGATGATATAACATATCAAGCAAAAACCACATGTGTTACAACTATAGTATATGTAAAAAATTACAAAACAAGTCTGAACTTTTCATATTACTTAGTGATGAAGTGAGGCTCCGCATCAACATGCAAAAATTGAAGAAAAAAAGAAAAAAGTAAAAAGAAGAAGAAGAAGAAGAAATATATGACGTGCATTAAGAAAATTACAATATAAGAGGCCACCGAACAATTTGAAATTTGATCGTTTACTTCCCAAATGCACACGCTCGCACACAAGCACGGACGCACACACACACACACACACACACACACACACACACACGCAAAAGAGAGAAGAATAGAGAAGAAAAGACAGAGACACGGCGAACAAGCAATAGGCACCGTAACAACCGACAGTCAGGGAATTTCCTTACATATAGCAATTTTGCAGTATTGATAACAAAGATAATGGTACCGACAATAACAATAAAGTACCCAACATTTGCCAAGCGCGTCTTATCACCTCCCTCCTTTCCTTTCCCTCCTCCTCTCCTTTCCCTCCCCGCTGAGGAAGGGAAAATAATTTCTCCCGCTGACCGTCTCTTTGATTCTGGACATGACGAATACTGTGCCATCTATGAGTGATGAGTAGAAGCACTGGCCAAGCAGAAATGAATTGACACCATATGAAGATAGAAAAGACTTTTTTTTCTTTTCTTTTCCTTTTTATCAATAATGTGGGTAGAGCCCCCTGTAATAAAGACAATAACCTTGAAAATACTGCACAAGAATTCTTATAGATTATTGCCTAGATGTTGACAATAAACTAGAAGAAGTAACCAGAGAAATTTGAGATCAAGGTAGAAATTATAAGTCTTTCTCCTAATTCATCGAATCGACATTCACAAATGCACACAATATCAGTACAACCTATGATTTTTCTAGATACAATTTATTGGTAGACCAAAGGCAGAGTCGGTACGCTTAGACACATTAATAATACTTATACAGAGCATAACATAATCTAGATCATTTACATTTTCTTTTTGTTACGAAGGAGAGAGAAAGAGAGATAGTTAGACAGATAGACAGATAGATAGATAGACAGAGGCAGAGAGAGAGAGAGAGAGAGAGAGAGAAAGAGAGAGGGAGAGGGAAAGATAGAGAGAGAGAGAGAGAGAGAGAGAGAGAGAGAGAGAGGGAGAGAGAGAGAGGGAGAGAGAGAGAGGGAGAGAGAGAGACAGAGAGAGAGAGAGAGAGAGAGAGAGAGAGAGAGAGAGAGAGAGAGAGAGAGAGAGAGAGAGAGAGAGAGAGAGAAAGAGAGAGAGAGAAACAGACAGACAGACAGACAGACAGAGAGAGAGAGAGAGAGGAAAACAAGACTTTATTGGTTAAACACAACCTGAGTAAATGGATATTTGACCAAATTCATTCACACTTCAAACTAACTTCAACTGGTTATGTTCGTATAACCTAAGGAAAGGTCGCATAGAGAAGGGGGGGGGGGGGCGGAGGGGTGTGTCTCCCACAAACACGGAGTATAAAAGGCAGCTACTCGGTGTTCACGGCATCACATTCGATCCATCTACATCAACATGTTCACGAAGGTGAGAATCGTCTTTTTTCACATCACATCTGTATATGTGTGTCCGTGTGGATATATACATGTGAATTTGCGTGAATGTAAATATTATATTTTATGCATATATACATAGTGTAGATAGACATTCTAGTACAGTATATATATATATGTATATATATATATATATATATATATATATATATATATATATATATATATATATATATATATGTATATATATCTGTGTGTGTTTGCGTGTGTGTTCGCGTTCGTGTGTTTGCATGTATTTGTATACACCTGTACACACAAACAAAAATATGTATATACATACTGCATATATGTTTGTTCATGCTTCCGTTCCCTAAATTGTACTAGGGATTATTTTCATATTTAGTGTTTAATTTCAGGCCGTCGTCGCTCTCGCCCTTGTGGCCGTCACTCTGGCTGCTCCTTCACAGCCTTCCTACGGATATGCTCCTCCTGCCACCTATGACGTGAGGAAAAAAAATACTTGATGAGAATTGCATGAGGAATGATAAACGCATATTTTTTCTCTGATATATAATCGACACAAACTAACTTAACCTTTATTTTAGGCTCCTGCCAAGTACGACTTCAACTACGCCGTGAAGGACGACTACTCCGGCAACGACTTCGGTCACCAGGAGGCCCGTGATGGCTATGACACCCAGGGAGCCTACTACGTCCTCCTTCCCGACGGTCGTCTGCAGAAGGTCGCCTACACTGTCAACGGCGACTCCGGTTACGTGGCCGAGGTCAGCTACGAGGGTGAGGCCCAGTACCCCGAGTACAAGCCTGCTCCTGCCTACAAGCCTGCTCCTGCCTACAAGCCCGCCCCTGCTTACAAGCCCGCTCCTATTTATGCCTAAATGAACCAAATGTAAATATACTCATGATGAATATTTATTAAACGAAAATTCCATCGTTATATATTTGTATTTTCTATCCTATAAACAAAGATGCTGTTGGTATACCTTCACAGTTTAGTAGAATTTGGCTAAATGAAGCCATTGTAGTATTTTAGTATTTCTTATCAGAGACACATTGAACTCTCCCAATTCATCAGAAGAATATTGCAGCTGTAACGGACAAAAAATAATGCATATATTCTTATTGAGATATGGAAATTTACATAAAATGGAAAATGAGGGACTTTCTAATACACCAATCATCATCAACAAAAACACATACATTCAAGCGATTGAATGATGTTACATATTCAATAATCACACATTCTGTAACCAAAGTATTCCTTGATTGATCTTTAGAAGGATATTACGTGATTGAAAGATAGATAAACAGTCAGAAACCACTAGCTCATTTGTATTCGAAAAAAGGCTGCTTAGCTCCATGTAATACTCATAGAAGATATGAAATACATTAGAATATTAGAAATACGTCCAGATCTTCTGAGTAAATATTTCTTGAAATTCAGAACATCGGCATGTATATTTCTAAGTAACTTAATTAAGCAGCTGGTGGACGGGGGTGGGGGGGGGGGGTGTAAGAAAGACAAGCTCGTTTATGTACGTATATCTTGCGCCGTGTCATGCTCTCGCTTTACAATATACTCTAAAACATATTTGATAATTTAAAACGAGCAATTCTGCATCTGAAGAGCTCATTTTTAGGACACATACACATGATATACATACATATATATGATTATACATACATATATGTATATATATGTATATAAATATATATGTATATATATATATATGTATATATATGTATATCCTTAAACATATATGTGTGCATATGTGCGTTTGTGTGTTTACCTACGTAGGCATGTATGTATGTGTGTGTATGTGTACATATTTGTATGTGACACACACACACACACACACACACACATACAATCATACATACAAAAGAGCGAGGAATATTTATATCTATGTGTAAGCATACATGCTGGATTTTGCCTAGGTATGTATGTATGTGTGTGTGTTTGTGTGCATACATATATGTATATGCATATGTATGT
>NC_091552.1:1513306-1515806 GCF_042767895.1 Penaeus vannamei
GTGAAGGACGACTACTCCGGCAACGACTTCGGTCACCAGGAGGCCCGTGACGGATACGACACCCAGGGAGCCTACTACGTCCTCCTTCCCGACGGTCGTCTGCAGAAGGTCGCCTACACCGTCAACGGAGACTCCGGCTACGTGGCTGAGGTCAGCTACGAGGGTGAGGCCCAGTACCCCGAGTACAAGCCCGCCCCTGCTTACAAGCCCGCCCCCGCCTACAAGCCTGCTCCTGCCTACAAGCCTGCCCCAGCCTATGCACCCGCTCCTATCTACGCCTAAATGACTGAGGATATATTTATAATGAACATAACTTATTAAACGGAAATTCCTAAATTACAATCTTTTCTATCCTAAAAAGACAGAGGTTTAAGCATAGGTTCATGATACGATATTTTATGGCCAAATATGATTATCGTCGTATCTCCATATTTCCATAATGAGGAATGAGTCGCAATTAATTTATTATAATATTTCAACAAAACAGACATGCGATGAAATAATAATAATAATAATAATAATAATGATAATAATAAATGTGACAGGAGACTTCATCACGAAAAGGGAATTGAGTATCTTTCTGAAATTCCACTGGAATTGGGAAGCATTTCATATACTCGATCATTTAAGTTACTTGCCAAATACGAAGCTTTGCCACATTTCTTTTTTCTCAAAGGCATAAACAAACACATTAGTTGCATTTGTAGAGTATTCACATACATTACACATATATATGCATATATTACCCATTCACCTGTCTATTTATATCTAAATACATATACTGTATCGTTTATATATACTTATATATGTATTTATGCATGAATTATACATTCTATATATATATATACATACATATATATATATATATATATATATATATATATATATATATATATATATATATATATATATATATATATATAGATAGATAGATAGATAGATAGATAGATAGATAGATACATGTGCTTCCTTTTTGTCGCTCTCTCTGAACACATATGATATAATAATTTTATATATATATATATATATATATATATATATATATATATATATATATATATATATATATATATATATATATATATATATATATATATATATATATATATATATATATATATAAAAACACACACACACACACACACACACACACACACACACATATATATATATATATATATATATATATATATATATATATATATATATATATATATATATATATATACATATGCATTTATATATTTACATATATATATATATATTGATTTATATTTATATATATATGTATATCCACGTATACACTTATACACACATTTATATGCATACATACATACATACATACATATATATGTATATATATATATATATATATATATATATATATATATATATATATATATATATATATATATATATATATATATTTATTTATTTATTTATATATATACGTACATATACATATATACATGCATAAATATATACTTACATGTGTGCATATGTGTGAAAGATTGGTTAAGCGTCAGTCTTGCAGTTATATGTATGTATATACACATTTCCATGTATATATACACAGATGCATATGCACACGCACATATATATGTATGTATATGTTTTTATCTATCCACACAAACACACACACATATACATAAACATCTTACCTTCTCCGACCGGGGCTCGAACCTGGATCACTGGAGGTATGAAACTGCATGACCGTCGCTAAACCAATCGTAATCACATGACCCACTAAAAGCATGCAACTAGGAGGTAACAAGCTTCCATAGACGTTACCCATCTACTCATACATGAGTAATGAAAGCGAAGTATAACACACACTCCCCTTGGGCACTCGGTGGAAATTGATTTAGGAATTCAAATCTGAGGTATTGAAGTGATATCTATGAAAGATTAAATATTCACTACTGCATTGATATGAATAAATTACTTGAATTTCCTGACCAGGACTCGAACCTGGTTCACAGCAGTTTTGAAGTATAAAATTGCCCGTGTGTTTGAATATATGTATAAATGAATAGTAAGCAAGAAAACTCATTCACATACCGAAAGATTTTTCGCAGCATATATACATTCAAACACACACACACACACACACACACACACACACACACATATATATATATATACACATATATACATATATGTATACGTATATATGTATATATGTATATGTATGTATGTATATGCATGTATATCTGTATTTAGATTTTTTTTTCTGTACACACACACCATACACATATAAATACAGAAATGTTCGTGTGTTTGAAAGCAATATCCATATTATTCATATGGATATGAATAAAGAGAGAGAGAGAGAGAGAGAGAGAGAGAGAGAGAGAGAGAGAGAGAGAGAGAGAGAGAGAGAGAGAGAGAGAGAGAGAGAGAGAGAAGGAGAGAGAGAAAGAGAGATTTGTAAAATATAGAGATAGACATGTAAATTAAATATATAGATGGTTATTCCTTTGCGTGAGAGAGAAATATA
>NC_091552.1:1523306-1548306 GCF_042767895.1 Penaeus vannamei
AAATAAAACTTTATTCACGTTTACATTTCACACACACTTACTATTTTTTATTTTTTTTATTTTTTTTTACAGGCTCCCGCTAAGTACGACTTTAACTACGCTGTTAAAGACGACTATTCCGGAAACGACTTCGGTCACCAGGAGGCCCGTGACGGATACAACACCCAGGGAGCCTACTACGTCCTCCTTCCTGACGGTCGTCTGCAGAAGGTAGCTTACACTGTCAACGGCGACTCTGGTTACGTGGCCGAGGTCAGCTACGAGGGTGAGGCCCAGTACCCCGAGTACAAGCCTGCTCCTGCCTACAAGCCTGCTCCTGCCTACAAGCCTGCTCCTGCCTACAAGCCCGCCCCCGCCTACAAGCCTGCTCCTACCTATGCCTAAATGAAACAAATATGGATATATATTTATGATAGATATTTATTAAAGAATTCTGTCACCATTCACTTGTATTTTCTCACCCAAAACAAACTGTACGTAAACATTCGCAGTAGTACGAAGTAAGAAAGATGTTTTTCCGGGATTGGCTTACTTGAGTACTTTTTATGCTGATCTATTTGAATTTTACAGGAAATATGATACCGGCCAGTGCATATAAGTATATGTATACATATGTTTATACGCGTGTAACTATGTGATACACATTTATGCGCACAAAGATAGACATATGCATATTTGTAAATCGGTACGTTTGTAAATGATTAACTATGCTTTTTATCAAATGAACGACGCTGCACATTTTGTGATCCCGTTTTACTTATTGGACTCCACTGTTCGATCCACACGCGGTGTCTTGCGTGACCTCAATACCTGAGGCACGCATTCTCTAACCTGGAGAATTATCGTATTTGACGATCTATGAATAAAAAGAAAAAGGAAAGGAAGAGCTAGAAAACGATTTTGATTGCCTTTTCGTCAGAAAGCAATATACCAATACAGCCCTGGAGAAGAATATAGCGAAAAGCCTTCGACATTTTATTTTTTGTTTTAGAAAAGTACTTCTGGTAATAGGATGCACGACCATTTTATATTCATTGTATGTCGGTTTTAGAAATGAACACAATTTTCATCAAACTGTATAGTATATAAAGTGTTATCTCTCAACTTTGTGCATTTAGAAGTATCAATTTAATTAATCTTGCGAAAAGAATCTAATGCTTTAAACTATTTAACATAAATTATAGTTTATTTTTATACACATGTCGAATGTGAACACATTAAGATCTCTTCATTAATAAATGAGATTATGGAAAAAATCCCATATCTGACTTTATTATTATTAGTGTATTTAAATACTTAAATCACTTGCCTCTGTGAAGATAGGCTTTTAGCCACGGGAGAAAGGTAAAAAGGGAAAACAGGGAGACCTCAAAAAAAAAAAAAAAAAAAAGTCATTATTCAAAGATTCAGAGAAATGGTTCTGCATTTGTGGAATATTTTTGCTCTCTTGTTCCAAAGTCTTATCAATTGTTGGAAACTGCACGCTTCTGCATCATAATTTGAACATACTGTATGCTGTCTGTCATTTTTAAGTTTCGAACTCTGTTGTATTTTTTGGCAGTTCAAGGTAGTGCAGTGCAACTTTCTTACAATAATATGTGAAGACATCATAGCTGCATTTTGCCAATTTTGCAAAATTGTTAAGGTGCACCGACATCCTTTTAGGTTAGAACATACAATTGGATAGTTATTAGATTTTCGTTTAATAAATATTCACATATATATTCACATTTGTTTCCTTTAGGCATAGGTAGGGGCAGGCTTGTAAGCGGGGGCGGGCTTGTAAGCAGGGGCGGGCTTGTAGGCAGGAGCAGGCTTGTACTCGGGGTACTGGGCCTCACCCTCGTAGCTGACCTCAGCCACGTAGCCAGAGTCGCCGTTGACAGTGTAGGCAACCTTCTGCAGACGACCGTCGGGAAGGAGGACGTAGTAGGCTCCCTGGGTGTCATAGCCATCACGGGCCTCCTGGTGACCGAAGTCGTTTCCGGAGTAGTCGTCCTTCACGGCGTAGTTGAAGTCGTACTTGGCAGGACCCTGAACATGAAAGTCAAATTAGTTCGTGTTGAATATGAATAATAGAGACAAAATATGCATTTGTGAGATATGTGTAAACAGTTACCGGTTAATAACAGTTTTCTCACGTCATAGGTTGCAGGAGGAGCATATCCGTAGGAAGGCTGTGAAGGAGCAGCCAGAGTGACGGCCACAAGGGCGAGAGCGACGACGGCCTGAAATTGAACACAGAACTTCAAGTCACTCCGGTATTAGCGCCTTTTGAATCAAGTTCCGATCCGCGAATTTTCATATCGACACTCACAAATCTGTAAGTGCGTGCATACACCCACGCAGATGTGAAAGCACTGAAAGAAAATGATTCTCACCTTAGTGAACATGTTGATGTAGATGGATCGAATGTGATGCCGTGAACACCGAGTAGCTGCCTTTTATACTCCGTGTTTGTGGGAGACACGCCCCTCCGCCCCCCCCCCCCCTTCCCTCTTCCAAGTGACCTTCCCCTTGGTAAGGGTGGACGTTGGCTCATATCTTCATAAATATTTGTGTTGACTGTGTTTATAGTTATGGCATAAATTGAGCCTCCATACGAATGAAATTTAAGAAAAAATGATATATATGTAAAGTAAATTATGTATGGATGTATAAGGATATATATGTATTTGATTTCATTTGCTTTATTTCTGTTTTTTTTTTTCCAAGACAGTTAAAATTATTATTATTTTTTTTGCATATATTTGAAAAAAATAAAACTGGAAAGAAGTCGGTTTTGTATAAACGCAATGTTTGTTCATTAACATATATTCCATATCCTTCTGGATTTTATCACCTAAAGAATGTAAAAGACATTTGGTTTAAAATCTTAGTTTTCCAAATTGTGCTGAAATATATACACACAAACATATAGGTATATATACATATATACACATACATATTTATATACACACACGCACAGACATATATATGTACACATATATACATACATACATGCATACATACATACATATATATATATATATATATATATATATATATATATATATATATATATATATACATATATATATATATATATACATATATATATATATATATATATATATATATATATATATATATGTATATATATATATATATATATATATATATATATATATATATATATATATATATATATATATATATATATATATATATATGCATGTATGTGTATACGTACACGCACACACACACACATACATACACACACTCACACACACACACACACACACACACACATACACACACACACACACACACACACACACACACACACACACACACACACACACACACACATATATATATATATATATATATATATATATATATATATATATATATATATATATACGCATATATAAATATTAAAATGTTCGAATACTTATTGATGAAATTTTTATTTAATAGCTATGAAGAAAGAAAGGAAGAAAGAAAGAAAGAAGAAGAAGAAGAAAAAAAGCAGAGTGCAATAGGAAACCTATATGTTCTGAAATCACCAAAGGCCTCTGGAGACTGAAGTCGTTTTCGTAATAGTAGGCGTAACTGAAGTAATAAGTCACAGGAGCGCAAAAGGTCGGATTAATCGGTTTCAAGTATGGATATTAAAAGCATCGTCTCTCTCTCTCTCTCTCTCTCTCTCTCTCTCTCTCTCTCTCTCTCTCTCTCTCTCTCTCTCTACACACACACACACACACACACACACACACACACACACACACACACACACACACACACACATATATATATATATATATATATATATATATATATATATATATATATATATATATATATATATATATATAAAAACAATGGTATACAGTTGTCAAAAGATGCGCCGTGACTAACCTCCTTTGATCATTTTCATTCGCCTATTTTTTTTTTTCTTTCCCCATTACTGGATTGTATTCATTTCGTAATTTATGTGATTATGGGAGTACCTTCAATGGCATTTTCGGATAAGAAATTATATTTCAGTCTCTCGATGCTGTACATCTTCAATGCACTATTGATACCCTCAGTATTAGGACAAAATGTTTCTGCATTTACGAATATTTTGTTGAAATATAGTTCCTTTATCTTTCAATGGATCTGTTTGTATTAAAGTAAGGCCCGTATTTTCCACTTCGAGATGGACTTCATTGTTTGTTATGTAATTGAAATTTCTTTTTGTATGAGGCAGGAAAATTGATATAAATGATGATAATAACTTGGTTTAATAAAGACATTGACATGCATGAAATATTATATATATATATATATATATATATATATATATATATATATATATATATATATATATATATATATATATATATATATATATATATATATATATATACATATTTATAAACGTATGTGTTGCGCATGTGTATACATACATTTATGTATAAATGTATATATATACATACGCATACACAACATCCTATGACACAGAATGAATCTCACATGTCAGTTTATGCTTGTATGTTCAATATGAACCTATCGAAAAAGCATATATTTTTTAGCTATTACATTAGCCTCATCAGTCGCTTTGATCTTAACAGTCATAGGTTAGGGAAGTGCCTTAGAGTTTAAATTCATTATTTGCCCATTGCAAATATATAAGGTGCAGCACATCTATAAATTATTACATGGTTTGCATATACCTTAAAAAAAAAACAACAACGCTTAAAATCACGGGTTGTATGAAAAAAAACAACTTATCTTCTTTTAAATTTACGGAGGAAAATGCTTTTGTGCTTTTAGATATTCTATTATTGTCCAACGATGTATCGAATTATTGAATACTGTCGATGGATAAGGTGATTAGATACTGAACTTTCAGAATGAATAATTCGCCGTCAATATTTTTGATCTTTCAGAGTAGTTTGGAGATGGATTCTTTGGCCTCAGATTCCAACACGCAGATTTACCATAGTATATACACCAAGACATGTTCAGAATTTCTGTAGCCTACGCACTTTTTTTTTTTTTTTTTTTTTGGTTAGATAATACAAATTGATGATGGTAAGATTTCATTTAATAAATATTCATCATAAATATATTCATATTCCTTTCCTATTTAGGCATAAGTAGGAGCAGGCTTGTAGGCAGGGGCAGGCTTGTAGGCAGGAGCAGGCTTATAGGCAGGTTCAGGCTTATAGGCAGGCTTGTACTCGGGGTACTGGGCCTCACCCTCGTAGCTGACCTCAGCCACGTAACCAGAGTCTCCATTGACAGTGTAGGCGACCTTCTGCAGACGACCGTCGGGAAGGAGGACGTAGTAGGATCCCTGGGTGTCATAGCCATCACGGGCCTCCTGGTGACCGAAATCGTTTCCGGAGTAGTCGTCCTTCACGGCGTAGTTGAAGTCGTACTTGGCGGGAGCCTAAACATAAAGGTCGAATTAGTTTGTGTCGGCTGTGAATATTAGAAAAAAAAGAATACTTATGAGATATCTTTGTGCAATTAACGGTATATATATGAGACTTTCTTACCTCATAGGTGGCAGGAGGAGCATATCCGTAGGAAGGCTGTGAAGGAGCAGCCAGAGTGACGGCCACAAGGGCGAGAGCGAAAACAGACTGAAATGCAACACAATCCTTATTATCTGAAGTAAAGTAAAGAAATATGAACACATATATATGCATATGACATGCAGACTTGTATATATATATTTCTTGACATAATCAATAATCTGTATTGTGCAACTGCCAGACACAGCCCTTTCTCAGTCGTTTCTCCGTTTGTCCCAATTATTTTCAAATCCGTATGGAAACGTGTATGACATACTCATGTAATTAATAATAATAATAATAACAACAAAAATAATACTAATAATAAAAGTCTATGTGTGCGTAAATTTATGCATGTATGTGTATATGAAAACTGGATCAGCAGATAAGCATATATATCTATATCAATCTACCACCATATATATCTAAATGTATCTATATATATCTATCTATCTTTATCTATGTAAGTGTGCGTTTCTGCGTAACTGCATGCATGTAGTACAATTATATATACCTATATATTCATTCAAGTAAATGAATAAATAAGTATACATATACACACACACACATATGTGTATGTGTGTGAGATACGCGCTTGTATGGTAATGTTCATAGAAAGATGTTAAACATAGAGAGAATTCTCACCTTTGCGAACATGATGAAGTAGTTGGATCGAATGTGATGCCGTGAACACCGAGTAGCAGCCTTTTATACTCGGTTTCTGTGGGAGACACGCCCCCCAGCCCCCACCTTCCCCCTCAAGCCGACCTTTACCTTGGGGAAGGCGAACGTAAGTGCTTACGTTCGCTTATTTGGGAATGAAGATAGTTTGTCGATTATTCAGGAAATCTGGTGGCACATACACACATATATACGCCAATCTGTACACACACACACATCTACGTATATGTATACGTAAACAGACATACTCTATATATGTGTGCGTGTGTTATATCCATATATGCATCATAACAATATACATATGTACGTATTTATATCTATCTATCTATCTATCTATCTATCTATCTATCTATCTATCTATCTATCTATATGTATATATATATATATATATATATATATATATATATATATATATATATATATATATATATATATATATATATATATATATATATATATATGGATGGATTTATATGTGTATATGATAAATGTATGGATTTATCCATTTACACACACACACACACACACACACATGTACATGTATATATACACATATGTATACAGATATATATGTATATGTATGTTTGCGTGTGTGTGTACGTGTGTATGTGTGTTTGTGTTTTTTTTGTTTATTTGCATTTATGTGTCAGCGTGTTTGCGTACATCGTTTGTCTCTGTGTGTATTTGCTTGTTTATGTGTATATATGTATCTATATTCATTATCATATATATGCATGCGCACACACACACATGTATGTATACACACATGTGTGTTTGTATACGTAAATACACACACACACACACACACACACACACACACACACACACACACATATATATATATATATATATATATATATATATATATATATATATATATATATATATATATATATATATATATATACGGATTCAGCCTAAATGAGAAAACAGTAAATGAATATTGTTAAAACTAGTTATTCAGCAGAGATATGCGCACGAATCGGTATAGTAGCCCAATCAGTTGATTAAGGGATTAGATTGTGCCCAAGAACACACATACGATTATCGAGAATGGGTATTTTGGTAACTCGGTTGCTGATTTGTGTCCAAGCTTTTATCTCACTAAAATGCTCACTAGGTGCCTGGTCGAGTCTCATGTGGTTAGCGTAAAGATAGTAACTTTCGTAGTTAAGCCTAGATAGCTTGTAGGATGCGGGGATCATATTTTGACAATAAAATGTATAAAAGGAAGCCTAAATAAGCAATTAAACATAGCCATGTTTCCATGCATACACTCTGGCAGTTTGGTTATGTGATATTTTTCATAAAGATATATTTTTGCAGAACAATTTATGTTATTAGGTGTATTAAAATGGTGGCAAAGACGGGCAGGCGAGTGAAGGGAAGAAAAATATAGAAAGATATCTATTCATGGGGCAGTTTAAAGCTACAACCGGGCCTGTATTGGTGTAATTTTGTATAAATATATATATATATATATATATATATACATACATATATATATATATATATATATATATATATATATATATATATATATATATATATATATATATATATATATATATATACACAATAAATTAATAGATAAGTAGAAAACAAAGTAATCATTAAATAAATCTAATTCAAAAAATGAAACTAGAGTTAAAAACTATGGAACTTGAAATGGATTGGGGGGGGGGGGCATACCTTGAGAGGAAACTAACAGAGTGGAGGGGATGGGGGTGTTTTACGATCCTAACAATTGACGTAAAATCGATTTTATATAATGTCTTAATATATGAATAATATATATCACTCCTTATCAATACATTACTTGTCTCACAGGTAAGAATCAACGCTTCTTCATATATAGTTTAATACCATCACCATCCATTCCATCAGACTCGGTTATCAAATGGCATTTACAGAGAGACAGACAGAGATCGGAGGACGGCGAAAAAAATAAAATTTTCTACTGTCTACTCTTTCTCTCTTCAGTACACACTGTCAAAGATAAACACACATACTATATATATTCATATCATATACCAGCATATATCACATACACATGTTTATACGTGTAAGTCGAAAATGAAAATCTTTTTTGATATCATAATAGTCTCATGCTGCGTTGATCACTTCCGTTGATCTTAATTGACGATACTTGGACAAGCATTGTGTTTTCAATCATAATATGCCTGTTTTTGAGAGTATATGTTTATCTCGTCTATAAGTTATTTATGAATGTTTAGTTACAGGATGTGCGAAAGTATGGGAAACCGTTTATACAGGTGAAATAAATAAAGGAAGATTATGTCTTTATATATAGATAGAACGATAGATAATGTATATGCACATACATATATATGTGTGTATGTATATAAACGATGGAGTATGTGTATTTATATATATAAACAGGTGGGTAGATAATATATGCATATATATGTGTAACGCATGGGAATATTTTAGGAAGGTAACGGAACTATTAGTTTATGCCTTTGAGAAAAACGAAATGTAGCATAGCTTCATATTTGGCAAGGAACTTTAATGCTCGAGTATATGAAATGCTTGCCAAATCCATGGGAATTTCGGAAAGCTCTTTCAATTCCCTTTTCGTGAGGAACTCTCCCGCCTCATCATTTCATCATTAGCATTGCTTGTCCTTTATTGTTGTAATGGCATTCTTATTGTAATTCATTCCTCATTGTGGAAATATGGAGATACAACGTTAATTATATTTGGCCACAAAATATCGTATCATGAACTATGCTTAAACCTCTGTCTTTTTAGGTTAGAAAAGGTTGTAATGAAGGAATTTCCGTTTAATAAATTATATTCTTTATAAATATATCCTCAGTCATTTAGGCGTAGGTAGGAGCGGGTGCATAGGCTGGGGCAGGCTTGTAGGCGGGGGCGGGCTTGTAAGCAGGGGCGGGCTTGTAGGCGGGGGCGGGCTTGTAGGCAGGAGCAGGCTTGTACTCGGGGTACTGGGCCTCACCCTCGTAGCTGACCTCAGCCACGTAGCCGGAGTCTCCGTTGACGGTGTAGGCGACCTTCTGCAGACGACCGTCGGGAAGGAGGACGTAGTAGGCTCCCTGGGTGTTGTATCCGTCACGGGCCTCCTGGTGACCGAAGTCGTTGCCGGAGTAGTCGTCCTTCACGGCGTAGTTGAAGTCGTACTTAGCGGGAGCCTAAAGAAAAGTAGAGTTAGTGGAAGTCGAATACAGACAGCGAAAATGGCTTCATCATTGAAATATAAGGACATGCTAGTTTTACTTACGTCATAGGTTGCAGGAGGAGCATATCCGTAGGAAGGCTGTGAAGGAGCAGCCAGAGTGACGGCCACAAGGGCGAGAGCGACGACGGCCTGAAATCAAACACAAATGTATATAATCACATTTACAAATTGATTAACTGAAAAGCAATGCGTTTGTCTCTGTGTGTTTGCACACATACAAATATGTGCGTGCATATGCGTGTGACTGTATATATATTTGTGTGTCTGTGTGTACATAGAGCAATGAAAAAAAGAAAATAAAAGTACTGTACATTCTGCGAAATATGCTCACCTTAGTGAACATGATGGTAGAGGTAGATCGAATGTGATACTTCGAGCATCGAGCTGTTGGCTTTTATACTCTGTGCCTCTGAGAGACACGCCCCTCCGCCCAGCCCCTCCGCCCCTCCCCTTCGCTCCTCTAACCGACCTTTACCTTGGTCAGTCTGAACGTGAGTACTTCCGTTTGTAAGATGTGTGAATGAGGAAGGCCTCTGTAGTATCCACGTAATTACGGTACGATGCTTATATGATCAAATACAAAAAATATTCGTTATATGAATTGTAGTGTATCTTTTTTTCTCTCTCACACATATGAATAGCCATCAATTAATCATTTTATATGTCTATCTATATTTCATTCACCCATAAATATGAATATAATCTCACTCTCTCTTTCTCTGTCTCCCTCTCTGTACATATATATATATATATATATATATATATATATATATATATATATATATATATATATATATATATGTGTGTGTGTGTTTGCACATATATATTGTGCGTATATATAAATAGATATATATATATATATATATATATATATATATATATATATATATATATATATATGTATATATATATATGAACATATATATATATATATATATATATATATATATATATATATATATATATATATATATATATATATATATATATATAGAGAGAGAGAGAGAGAGAGAGAGAGAGAGAGAGAGAGAGATACATTAATATATATACATATATATATATATATATATATATATATATATATATATATATATATATATATATATATATATATACATATATGTATGTATGTACGTATGCATGTATGTATATGTGTGTATGTGTACATATGTAGGATTTATGTTGAACAAACTGTAAATAAAACATCGTTTGGTAGAACAAAATACGTACGACTAAGATGAAGGCCTCATCGCAACATTGCTTCTTCAGAAACTATGCTGCAAAAAAAAGCCCCAGACATTTTGTACACACACACACACAGACAGACAATTTTATACTTCAAACCAGCTGCGACCCAGGTTCGAGTTCTGGTCGGGGAGGATAACTTATTTATTCATGTTAATGCTGCAGTGCATTATGCCATCTTTCATAAGTATCAATTTAGCATTAACTATTAAATCAATTTCCACTGAAGGCCGATGGGGAGTGTGTATTAAACTTCGCTATCTTTACTCATGTAAGAATTGGTCGATAATTCATATGTAGACTAATTTGCTCCTAGTCGCACACTTTTTTTAGTGGGTCGTGAAGCGCAGATGGTATGAGCGTTTGTCTTCCAGTTCCTGCCTGCAGAAACTCCTGTTCGAATCCTAGTCGGAGAGTGAAAGTTAATTATCTAACGTATCAATACTTTTAGCGGGTCATGTGGTACAATTAGCTAAGCATCAGGCTTCTAGTTTCAAACCTGTAGTGATCCACTTTCGAATCCTGGTCGGGTAGGGTAAGATATATTTATCTGTCTTATATATATATATATATATATATATATATATATATATATATATATATATATATATATATATATATATATATGTTTGTATGTATGTATGTATAAATGTACATGTTTATACATATAACTATAAATATATTTATGTATAAATTTATGCATATATTTATATGTATATATGTTTACATGCTTGTATATATGTGTATATATACACATCTCTATATATAATATATATTCATATTTGTACGTACATATATGTATATATCCATATATAAATGTGTGCGGGTGTGGGTGTGTGTAGTGTACACACGCACACACAAACAAACGCACAAACATACACACGCACATATATATGTATATAAATATGTATATATGTATGTATATATATTTCAGAGAAAGGGACATAAATGAAGATTTTGTCTTTATATATAGATAGAACGATAGATAATGTATATGCACATACATATATATGTGTGTATGTATATAAACGATGGAGTATATATATATATATATATATATATATATATATATATATATATATATATATATATATATATATATATATATATATACAGGTGGGTAGATAATATATGCATATATATGTGTAACGCATGGGAATATTTTAGGAATGTAACGGAACTATTAGTTTATGCCTTTGAGAAAAACGAAATGTAGCAAAGCTTCATATTTCGCAAGGAACTTTAATGCTCGAGTATATGAAATGCTTGCCAAATCCATGGGAATTTCAGAAATCTCATTCAATTCCCTTTTCGTGATGAACTCTCCCGCCTCATCTTTTCATCATTAGCATTGCTTGTCCGTTATTGTTGTAATGCCCTTCTTATTGCAATTCATTCCTCATTGTGGAAATAGGGAGATACAACGTTAATTATATTTGGCCATAACATATCGTATCTTGAACCATGCTTAAACCTCTGTCTTTTTAGGTTAGAAAAGATTGTAATGTAGGAATTTCCGTTTAATAAATTATGTTCTTTATAAATATATCCTCAGTCATTTAGGCGTAGGTAGGAGCGGGTGCATAGGCTGGGGCAGGCTTGTAGGCGGGGGCGGGCTTGTAAGCAGGGGCGGGCTTGTAGGCGGGGGCGGGCTTGTACTCGGGGTACTGGGCCTCACCCTCGTAGCTGACCTCAGCCACGTAGCCGGAGTCTCCGTTGACAGTGTAGGCGACCTTCTGCAGACGACCGTCGGGAAGGAGGACGTAATAGGCTCCCTGGGTGTCATAGCCATCACGGGCCTCCTGGTGACCAAAGTCGTTGCCGGAGTAGTCGTCCTTCACGGCGTAGTTGAAGTCGTACTTAGCGGGAGCCTAAAGAAAAGTAGAGTTAGTGTACGGAAATGGCTTCATCATTGAAATACTTATAAACACTGATATATGCTACTTTTCCTTACGTCATAGGTGGCAGGAGGAGCATATCCGTAGGAAGGCTGTGAAGGAGTAGCCAGAGTGACGGACACAATGGCGAGAGTGACGACGGCCTGAAATCAAAAACAAATGTATATAATAACATTTACAAATTGATTAAGTGAAAAGCAATGCGTTTGTCTCTGTGTATTTACACACATACATGTATGTGGGCGTATATGCGTGCGACAGTATATATGTGTCTGTGTGTACATAGAGCAATGAAAAAAAATAAAATAAATAAAAGGACTGTATATTCTGCGAAATATACTCACCTTAGTGAACATGATGGTAGAGGTAGATCGAATATGATACTTCGAGCATCGAGCTGTTGGCTTTTATACTCTGTGCCTCTGAGAGACACGCCCCTCCGCCCAGCCCCTTCGCCCCTCCCCTTCCCTCCTCTAACCGACCTTCACCGTGGTCAGTCCGAACGTGAGTACTTCCGTTTGTAAGATGTGTGAATGAGGAAGGCCTCTGTAGTATCCACGTAATTACGGTACGATGCTTATATGATCAAATACAAAAAATATTCGTTATATGAATTGTAGTGTATCTTTTTTTCTCTCTCACACATATGAATAGCCATCAATTAATCATTTATATGTCTATCTATATTTTATTCACCCATAAATATGAATATAATCTCACTCTCTCTTTCTCTGTCTCCCTCTCTGTACTTATAGATATATATATATGTGTGTGTGTGTTTGCACATGCATATTATGCGTATATATTACTGTATATATATATATATATATATATATATATATATATATATATATATATATATATATATATGTATATATATATATGAACATATATATATATATATATATATATATATATATATAAATATATATATATATATGCATATACATATATGTATATATATATATGAACATATATATATAAATATATATATACATATATATACATATATATATATGTATATGTATATATATGTATATATATATGTACATATATATATATATATATATATATATATATATATATATATATATATACATGTATATATATATACATATGTATGTAGACAGAGAGAGTGATAGACAGAGAAAGAGAGAGAGAGAAAGCGAGATTAATATATATACATATATATATATATATATATATATATATATATATATATATATATATATATATATATATATATATATATATATATATATATATGTATATATATATGTATGTATGTATGTACGTATGCATGTATGTATATGTGTGTATGTGTACATATGTAGGATTTATGTTGAACAAACTAAATAAAACATCGTTTGGTAGAACAAAATACGTACGACTAAGATGAAGGCCTCATGGCAATATTGCTTCTTCAGAAACTATGCTGCAAAAAAGCCCCCGGCATTTTGTACACACACACACACACAGACAGACAATTTTATACTTCAAACCAGCTGCGACCAAGGTTCGAGTACTGGTCGGGGAGGATAAGTTATTTATTCATGTTAATGCTGCAGTGCATTATACCATCTTTCATAAGTATCAATTTAGCATTAATTATTAAATCAATTTCCACTGAGGGCCGATGGGGAGTGTGTATTAAACTTCGCTATCTTTACTCATGTAAGAATTGGTCGATAATTCATATGTAGACTAATTTGCTCCTAGTCGCACACTTTTTTTAGTGGGTCGTGAAGCGCAGATGGTATGAGCGTTTGTCTTCCAGTTCCTGTCTGCAGAAACTCCTGTTCGAATCCTGGTCGGAGAGAGAAAGTTAATTATCTATCGTAATACTTTTAGCGAGTCATGTGGTACAATTAGCTAAGCATCAGGCTTGTAGTTTCAAACCTGTAGTGATCCACTTTCGAATCCTGGTCGGGTAGGGTAAGATATATTTATATGTCTTATATATATATATATATATATATATATATATATATATATATATATATATATATATATATATATATATATATATATATATATATATATATATATATATATATATATATATATATATGTTTGTATGTATGTATGTATAAATGTACATGTTTATACATATAACTATAAATATATTTATGTATAAATTTATGCATATATTTATATGTATATATGTTTACATATTTGTATATATGTGTAAATATACACATCTCTATATATATTATATATTCATATTTGTATGTACATATATGTATATATCCATATATAAATGTGTGCGGGTGTGGGTGTGTGTAGTGTACACACGCACACACAAACAAACGCACAAACATACACACGCACATATATATGTATATAAATATGTATATATGTATGTATATATATTTCAGAGAAAGTGACATAAAGGAAGATTTTGTCTTTATATATAGATAGAACGATAGATAATGTATATGCACATACATATATATGTGTGTATGTATATAAACGATGGAGTATGTGTATTTATATATATAAACAGGTGGGTAGATAATATATGCATATATATGTGTAACGCATGGGAATATTTTAGGAATGTAACGGAACTGTTAGTTTATGCCTTTGAGAAAAACGAAATGTAGCAAAGCTTCATATTTGGCAAGGAACTTTAATGCTCGAGTATATGAAATGCTTGCCTAATCCATGGGAATTTCGGAAAGCTCATTCAATTCCCTTTTCGTGAGGAACTCTCTCGCCTCATCATTTCATCATTAGCATTGCTTGTCCGTTATTGTTGTAATGCCCTTCTTATTGCAATTCATTCCTCATTGTGGAAATATGGAGATACAACGTTAATTATATTTGGCCACAAAATATCGTATCATGAACATCTGCTTAAACTTCTGTGTTTTTAGGTTAGAAAAGATTATAAAGTAGGAATTTCCGTTTAATAAATTATGTTCTTTATAAATATATCCTCAGTCATTTAGGCGTAGGTAGGAGCGGGTGCATAGGCTGGGGCAGGCTTGTAGGCAGGAGCAGGCTTGTAGGCAGGGGCGGGCTTGTAGGCGGGGGCGGGCTTGTACTCGGGGTACTGGGCCTCACCCTCGTAGCTGACCTCAGCCACGTAACCGGAGTCGCCGTTGACAGTGTAGGCGACCTTCTGCAGACGACCGTCGGGAAGGAGGACGTAGTAGGCTCCCTGGGTGTCATAGCCATCACGGGCCTCCTGGTGACCGAAGTCGTTGCCGGAGTAGTCGTCCTTCACGGCGTAGTTGAAGTCGTACTTAGCGGGAGCCTAAAGAAAAGTAGAGTTAGTGTAATTCGAATACAGACAACGAAAATTGCTTCATCATTGTAATACTTATAGACACTGATATATGCTAGTTTTCCTTACGTCATAGGTAGCAGGAGGAGCATATCCGTAGGAAGGCTGTGAAGGAGCAGCCAGAGCAACGGCCACAAGGGCGAGAGCGAAGACGGCCTGAAATAAAAGAAAATTTAATGTCTTGAGAGCAATTGCCAAAAGATAATAATGATAATAATAATAAAAGATGAATATTTACACACAGACACACACACACACATATATATATATCACAGATAATCATACATTTCATCATAATCGACACCATCAACTATTTTAATTTACTTCAGGACATAATCCTTTATCAGTCGTTTCCCTCTTTCCAGATTTCGTGTCCACACGTAAACATTTATCTAGGCATGTGTGTGTGTGCACTTACGGAGTTATTTATGTTTTTACATCTATTTAGAAGCACACACACGTATATATGTGTAAAAAAAAAAAAAAAAAAAAAAAAAAAAAAAAAAAAAAAAAAAAAGAGAGAGAGAGAGAGAGAGAGAGAGAGAGAGAGAGAGAGAGAGAGAGAGAGAGAGAGAGAGAGAATTCTCACCTTTGCGAACATGATGAAGTAGTTGGAGCGAATGTGATGCCGTGAACACCGAGTAGGAGCCTTTTATACTCGGTTTCTGTGGGAGACACGCCCCCCCCCCCCCCGCCCCCCCGTTTCCCCTCAAGCCGACCTTTACCTTGGGAAAGGTGAACGTAGGTGCTTGCATTCGTTTAACTGAACGTGAAGATGGTCGGTCCATTATCCAGTAAGTCTTGTGACAAGTCACATCACACACACAACGATGTATATATATATATATATATATATATATATATATATATATATATATATATATATATATATATATATATATATATATATATATATATATACGTATATATGTGTTTGTCGTGTCTGAGTGTGTAGCAGTAGTAATAGTAGTAGTAGTAGTAATAATAATAATAATAATAATGATAGTAATAATGATAATACATAATATCACACTCTCACACGTATATATATAAATATATATTCAAACACACACACACACACACACACACACACACACACACACACACACACACACACACACACACACACGTACACACATACACACACATATAAGAATTTCAACTATAAACTTGCCATGAAGGAAACGCATTTTGTGTGTGTGAAAATTACCAAGGTTGTGATGAACATTTTTATTGCAAATGTTTCAAAGACAAATACAAGTTTTCATCTACAGTACTACAAAAAACAATAAATAAATTATTAGACTCGGAAAAGGCACAAAAAACAAATGGTTTAGAAATTAATAACAAAGATCACACACACACACAAAAGCGAAAACAAAGAAAAAATCAACAGACTCGACCTCCTTATCTTAGAGTCTTTGTATATCCAGAAGATGAAACCAGAGCCAAACCATAGCACAACCACACGGCTATTTACAGTATAATCCTGTGACCGTAACTGCCTGGTTTACTATTCATGGTGTTTTGCTTGCCCTTTCTATTGTATATATTTCCTATATTTTTTCGTTTATTTTTTCTTTGTTTTCGCTTTATTGTGATATTTATAATATTTGAACCGTTTGTTTTTGTGACTTGTCCGGCTCTAATGTTTTTATTTGTTCCTTTTTGTAGCACTGGCGATGAAGACGTGTATTTGTCTTTGAAACGTTAGCAATAATGATGTCTATCACAACCTTGGTCATCATTTTCTTTATATATATAATATTTGTGTAAATATACATCTAAATTGGTGTGTATATATGTATATATACGCAAGTATGTTTATGCGTGTATGTGTAAATACACGTTTGTGTAAGTGTGAGTGTGTGTCGGTGTGTGCGTGCGAGGGTGGATGTGTATGCGTGTGAGAGTACGGGCATGCGTGCACACACACACTACTATTTTTTAAACCAATACAAATATTAGTTAACTTGCAGTGATCTGAAGTAATGGAATGAAATCCTGGATGTAGAAGCGATTTTATATCATTATTGTTGTTTGCAATACTGTATATAAATTAAAGTGCCACCACTTGTCATCTGATAGATTGAAATCAACACTTCATGTACCATGCAGTACCATAATCTTATTCTTCATATTCAATCATCACATGACGCTGGTTTTGTTGTTAACGCAGCGGAGGATTGGAAAAGAAAATTCCAATTTTCGAGACACACACACACACACACACACACACACACACACACACACACACACACACACACACACACACACACACATACACACACACACACACACACACACAAACACACATATACATATATACATATATACACATTATCACATTTCACAGCATATATCGCACACGTATATATTTACGTATATTTCAATTCAGAATCTGTCGAAAAAATCTTTATTTCTATAGTAAGTGTCACCCTGTTTTGATTGCTCTAATTGCTTTTAAAATCATACTTGGCGTTACCTAATATGATTTTGTTTTTAATCGCAATTTGCCTTTTTGTAGGTGTATAAAGTTTAACTCAGATTATTAGATTATTTTATGGAGGTAACTTAATGAAGGTTTTGATTACACATTCTTTTGTCACGGGTTGTGCTAATGTAAGGAAAACTTAAAATGCAGGTGAGGCTTATCTCTACTTTCAGATTTTGTGATAGAAACTTGTTGCTCTTTTTCTTAATATTTTGTTATATTATTGACTTTCCATCTATTATCTTTCTACTAATGCCAAAGTATTTTAGAAAGGTCCGTTTTGAGATGCATTAGTTTGTTATGTTTGTATTTGGTCATTTTCTCTTCTGGAGTATACGAACAACTTAGGTTAGATAATACAAGTGAATGGCGATAATAGCTTCGTTTAATAAATATTCACTATAAAGATATTTTTTTTTCATATTCAGGCATAGGTTGGAGCAGGCTTGTAGGCAGGAGCGGGCTTGTAGGCAGGTTCAGGCTTATAGGCAGGCTTGTACTCGGGGTACTGGGCCTCACCCTCGTAGCTGACCTCGGCCACATAGCCAGAGTCGCCGTTGACAGTGTAGGCGACCTTCTGCAGACGACCGTCGGGAAGGAGGACGTAGTAGGCTCCCTGGGTGTCATAGCCATCACGGGCCTCCTGGTGACCGAAGTCGTTGCCGGAGTAGTCGTCCTTCACGGCATAGTTGAAGTCGTACTTAGCAGGAGCCTTAGAAAAGAAAGAAAGAAAAAAATAATAATTATGAGTTGGAAATAAATGTCAGTTTATTAATGTACTTATGGAAAATGAGTTTGTAGCAGTAAAGGCGAATTTTTCTTACATCGTAGGTTGCAGGAGGAGCATATCCGTAGGAAGGCTGTGAAGGAGCAGCCAGAGCGACGGCCACAAGGGCGAGAGCGACGACGGTCTGAAATTGAATACAAATACTTAATTTTCGAGGATATGGAGAACATAATATAAGAGGTAATTTATCTACCCTCATATTTACCTATCAATATCTATATGTATATATGCATGAATGTTTTTACGTATAAATATATTTCTGAAATTCCATTTATAATAGACCTCACCTTAGTGAACATGATGAAGTTGGATCGAATGTGATACTTGGAACGTCAAGCAGCTGGCTTTTATAATCCGAGTCTCACGGAAACGCCCCTCAGCCAATCCCTCCCCCTTCTAATCGACCTTGCCCTTGGCATTGGCTCTTGCCCTGTTCTTGGTATTTATTTTAATTTTCTTTCGTGCATTATGGTATGGATCGATGGTAATGATAATAATAACAAGTTGCAATTAAATCGTTTTCTTTTTCCAAATTAAGGATGTGAAGCAGGATGTGGTCCTTCATTAATTATTGTGATCGATGATAATGCTAATTATGTTTATCATTACAGCTATAATTGTTATCACTTTTCATGTTGATTTATTATTGTAGTTGCTATTATTCCATTATTATTGGTATAAGTCGTCGGGTAAATATAAACATTGCAATTACTCGTTTTGTACAAATTCTGTACGCTGTGCTGAAGTTGCCTTTCGATAATAAAATATCGAATTCATACTAAATTCTAGTTAATTCAAAAGTCTAATGATTCACCGGTAAACAATCTGTCAAATCTGATTCAGCAATCTGTATCTGAATGATGGTTACACCGTGGCGTTTTAATGGTTTCTCCGCATATGTGAATGCTGATCGTCAAGTGAATCATATTTCCATGAACCAATATAGTTTTTAAAGGTGCATACCTACATTTATCAACATCTGTGATACATGTAAAAACTGAGAATTCCGACTGCAGTTTACTTTGTGATGGTTTTTATACAGAAAGCGTGGGTGGTTAGCTTCAGAAACAGGAATAGCATTAATAGTTGCACTTTGTCCTTAGCAATCTTGGTTTGCACACGTCAACGCCGCTGACCTTATACTACATGCGTGCATTGATAATTCATAATATTTATGCTCTTATTTTTAATAAATTTATTGTTTATCTTTTTATTTATGACACATTGATAGATTTCTAAACGTTATAAATGACCTTAACAATCGACGCGGAGATTATCTTAAATAATCAGTCAATCATTTCTGCCATGTGATAACTTAGAAACGATGTCAGATACAATCTTTGAAGGCGACCTAATCTCTTGCCTCCTGTTTCAGTCATGATTTTGCCCACCGTTGCCGACGCCGCTGTTTTGGGAAATTCAATCTGTTGAAATGGGTATCTTAGTATCAGGTCGTCTTCAGATAATGTGTCTGACAGAAGTAAGCAAAATAGCTCACCGTTCGTAAACAATGCATTGACCAACGATATTAACGTGTGATATGGAAATGACGAGTTAAAAAATCTTATCAATTTAATGTAGATTGTGTTTTCCCGAATCCCGAGTCCCTTTTCCAGACATTTGGAACCTTTTTTTCTACCACGTTTTCATCTTGACATTGCAGAGGCTACGGTCACGCCTTCCATTTGCCCCAGGCAACATGGAGGCCTTAATTGAGATGATAACAACACAATTGGTTAACTTTCTCTTGATGTAAACCTCTGCCATCTCCCGGCCCCGTCTAAAGCACAGGCAGGCTGGGACAATGCCTTTTTTCACTGAATCCTCATATGCCGGTTCACAGGCATTACTTCTCTTCCTTTATTTCATCTACTCCCTTTCCTCTTCTCGCCATCGTTTCTCTCCGCTGTCTTTGTCTTTTCTTTCTTTCTTTCTACTCTAATTATTTTCCTTTCCAAAACTTCTTCAAAGGCGAAATTTGATGAAAACTGAAATAGTACTAGTAGTAATAGTAGTCACAGTCATGGCATTGAAATTAATAATATCGACTTTGTTGACTCCCTATAAACCGCAATATCTGTTTTTCTCAAAAAGGTATTTCAAGGTATGTCGGTTTAGAAGTTCAAAGGGCAAATAGACGGAAAAATACACATTTCTTTAAAGTGAAGGATACGAAA
This sequence comes from Penaeus vannamei, assembly GCF_042767895.1. NCBI lineage: Eukaryota > Metazoa > Arthropoda > Malacostraca > Decapoda > Penaeidae > Penaeus > Penaeus vannamei. Next base: position 1,544,656 of record NC_091552.1, read on the forward strand.
GAGGTGAGGTATTGTTGACGAAACGTGTGAGCGTGACTGAGGGAAAAGAAATGTTGCTCTGAGCCTTTAGAAAGAGCCCAAAGAAAACGGAAATAAAAGAAACAAGTCGTATTATACGTTGTAATTTAAGCTTTTCAGATCGCCCAAATTTCTCCCGATGTCATCTGGAATAGTGCCTGCAGCAGAGTTTGATAACGAACTTTTAATAATCTAACTTATTCTGGATAAAAGTTTTCATAACTTGAGTGGCATTTACTTGGTGTTGATCAAGGAACAAACATACACTAATGCCATAATGACTAAATTAATATTACATCATTACGCGTATCCTTATAAGATAATTATAACTTCCTAATTACATTATTATGCTAATTTCAGTTTCCCATCCCAAGACACACAACCATCATCTATCACCATCCAGGTGTATCATCCACAGGTGCGTTGAAGACACGGGGGTCGACGCCTAACGGAGGACATGCCTTTGCGCTGACCACTTTCGCATGACGTAATGATCCATCGGTAAGTAGGACGGCTGCCCGGCGTCCTCTCTCCTTATCTTCGTTTCTTGTTTTCGTTTCACTACTTCTTTTCTTCCGTTATGTCTTACTTTCGTATTTGCTCTGTGGTGATTTTTTTTATGTGACAAGTTGTTTGCGGAAGCACCATGTGTCCATTGTTTTTAACTTATTATTACCTACATACGAATCAAATGATGCGAAGGTAAATTCAGCTGATATAGTAAGAACGAATCTAAATATACACGGTTGTATTGATATACAAACTGTATGTTGATGTGCCCGTTGCATTCGCACGAATCGCGGCCACACAGTACATAACACACGCTAGTTAACACTGATAACGAAAAAACAAAACAAAACACAGTGAGTGGAAACGTACTCTTCGATCACAAAAGACCCCACGAACGCCCGCAAAGGTCACAGGACCAAAGCCCGGCAAACGGCAGCCGGTCATCACTTCCGGTCTGTCTGGTCGGAACTACCACATACCAGGGGTGCCCTCGGGAAGAAGGGGGTCGGCGGGTGACGTGGGAGTCGGCAGTACGCCCAGGGTTGGGGTGTGGTCGGTCTGTTCAACTTTCATTGTCGTCGCAGTCGATTGGAAATACACTGCTGTATGGTTGGTATTATTAATTAAAGGACGTCTAGTGTGTAAAATATATATTTCTTAGTGTAGGCTGCGTAGATTGCATGATATTTGGCTTCTGGTAAAGGAAACAAAAGGAAGTATTTCATTGATAGTATTTTTCCTGCCTTTCCAATTTCATACTTGTTTATTTGACTTCGATAAAACTCATATAAATATGTTTGATTGCATAATGTGAGCTTAAGCGACCCATCTAATAAACTGCTATTTTATTACCAAACCACCAAATGTGCAAATAAACAAAAGGGCGAAGAAACTAAGCACCCCGAGCTTCGGACCCCCCACCCCCCTATCCCCCAACGAAGCAGAAAAAGAAAGAACAGAAATAAAACCGAAATTGACACTTCATGGCCAGGAGTACGTTGGCGATGATCATTTCCAGGGTCGTCTGCGGTCGTCGCCGGCGGGGGAGCTCTGAAGTCATCGGCCAAGGGATCCTAACGGAGGTCTCTCTCTCTCTCTCTCTCTCTCTCTCTCTCTCTCTCTCTCTCTCTCTCTCTCTCTCTCTCTCTCTCTCTCTCTCTCTCTCTCTCTCTCTCTCTCTCTTGCTGACATTCCCTTCGTCTCTTTCCTTGCCCATTCGATCCCGATTTAGCGTCCAGGGTCGTTCGGTGATCCTACAATCTTCCCAGGAGGAAACGTTCCCTCACCGAAGTATTGCTGTAGGCAGTTCGATATAGGAAAGCTCCGAGCGTTTGAGGTTTGGAAATTTGCGTTGAATATTATCCTTTTATGACATTTGACGGTTCCAGAATCGTCCAGGAAAGCCAACATAATTATGCTCTTCTCTCAATACGACTCATTTACTGATTTGATGGCCAATCTTGCTGTCACGGACGAGATAATCCTGCTAAGAGGGCAGTATACGGGGATCAAGTGGAGGCCGCGTGTGTGTGCGTGTGTGTGTAAGGTCAGTCAGCCGTGACCAGGAATTAAAGTGGAATGTCTAGAGAATGTGGATGCGGTAATAGCCTAATAAGGTCCTCGGCGCTATCTCGGTAACATGATGTACTGGGAAAGAGGAAATGAGATGATGAATAGGCGAATAGACTAGAGGGAAAACAAAGAGAGAGGAGAAACGCAGAGAAAAAGGAAATGAGAAGGTGAATATGCGGATAGACCAAAGGGAGAACAAAGAGAGAGGGAGAAAAGCAGGGAAAGAGAAAATGAGAAGATGAATAGGCGGGTAAACCAGTGGGAGAACGAGCAGAGAGGAGAAAGGCAGTAAGAGAAAGAAGAGAGAGATTATGAAACGTTATCAAATACAGCTACATAACATTAATGGAAGAGGATAAAGCACATTCAGATAAGGGGACGAGAGAGATCACGAAGGCCAAATGTCAAAATACGAAATCAGTCTAATTATTTCATGAAAAGTAAGTAAATTCACAAGGACTTAAGCAACTGACCGTTCATTTAATCGGCTATTAATGTCTGCTGGAGTTTCCGCTCGGCAAGATTCCGTGTAAACAGAGATGTAAAAGGGCTCATAACCCGACCTCACCGTCACGCCGTGAGAAGGTTCTTTTCTCCTGTTTTTTCCTGCAGACAGAATGGGTTTACGACGGAAGATGAGGGAGACACAGATCGGTAGATAAGCAAGCAGACGGGCTGGTTAAAATGTTGGGAAATGGAGGAAAAGACAGATGGGAACGCTCGCTTGTTCATCATCTGATTTTACTTAGGAAAAAAATATTTTTAGTATTGTGTTTGTTTATATTTTGGTTTATGCGTTTTCTGCATCCACATCTATATTCGTAGTTTTCTGTTTATCTGTCTAATATTCAGTCTATTTTTATATCTATATATCTATCTTTCTATCTATCTATACCGTCGACAAGGGAAAATAAATATAATTATAAAGGAAAGCACAATCCCAGAAGCGAATAACGGGGAAACATATAATGAGATTAAACATATCTACTGGAGAACGATAATCAAGACATCAGCCGAGAAGGTAATTGTAGAGGCATCAAGTGACAAGGTGTTATTCACATCAAGAAGGAAAACCAGGCCTGGAATCGAGATCAGAGCCTGAGGGAGCGCACGCCGGCTGTGACTAAAGCGTCAAAGCCACTGCCAAGGCTGCCGCGTCCCGGGCCTCTCCCTTTCCTCCGGCTTCGCTCTCCCTTTCCTCCGGCTTCGCTCTCCCTTTCCTCCGGCTTCGCTCTCCCTTTCCTCCGGCTTCGCTCTCCCTCTCCTCCGGCTTCGCTCTCCCTTTCCTCCGGCTTCGCTCTCCCTTTCCTCCGGCTTCGCTCTCCCTTTCCTCCGGCTTCGCTCTCCCTTTCCTCCGGCTTCGCTCTCCCTTTCCTCCGGCTTCGCTCTCCCTTTCCTCCGGCTTCGCTCTCCCTTTCCTCCGGCTTCGCTCTCCCTTTCCTCCGGCTTCGCTCTCCCTTTCCTCCGGCTTCGCTCTCCCTTTCCTCCGGCTTCGCTCTCCCTTTCCTCCGGCTTCGCTCTCCCTTTCCTCCGGCTTCGCTCTCCCTTTCC
>NC_091552.1:1553306-1555806 GCF_042767895.1 Penaeus vannamei
CACACACAGACACACACACACATATATATAGTATATATATGATGCATACATATATACATACATACATGTTAGTGTGTGTGTATATATATATATATATATATATATATATATATATATATATATATATATATATACATATACATATATATATATATAATATGATACATATTATATTATATATAATATAATATGTGTGTGTGTGTGTGTGTGTGTGTGTGTGTGTGTGTCTGGACCTTCCGGTCCCAATAGGAGAAATGACCAATCAACATTAAGCCGCCAATTACTATATTTCAGCTCTTAAGTCACACCAGAAAAACACTGATGATTGTTAATCAGCCATTCATAATTTTCATTTGGAAATGCTAGAATATTAAGTAATAAATAATCGTTCGATACACTAAGAGAATTAATGAGGGACATCATAGATTGAAGGAGGAGGTGTAGGAGGGGTGGGCGGCAGATAAGTCTGTCTGTTTGTAGGTTCCTTCGCCTCTCCTTCGTAAGTAACTTCAGCCACGAAACCGGAGTCGCCGTCGACAGTGTAAGAGACCCTCTGGACTCGCGTGTCGGGAAGTAAAACGTTGTAGAATCCCTCGGTCTTCTCCCCGTCGCGGTGTTCCTGCATGTTATATTCGTTGCCGGAATAATGGTCGTTTACTGCCCAGTCGAACCAGTACTTCGGCTTCTCCTGCGGGTGAGAGACACTCGAAATGAACAAGGGTTTCCAAGCAATTGATACTTCTATTGTATGTGCTGTCTGATAATCACTCTTAACAATTTTAATGACGGAGGTATTAATGGACATCATAGTAATAATAATGACGGTAAGTTTGGCATTCATGATTATGTAGATGGTACTGATATATAATGGTAATGATGGCATAGTTTATAATGACTGTAAAAGAGACGCCATTACTGCTACTGAAAATAAGGACTGCATAAATGACACTAATAATAAAACATTAAACACGAGTAACATTTCTAACAATTACTTTCATTTCTGAAGTGATTGCAATAATACTGATGATGTGATGCTAATAATAGTAATAATGAATTTACTAATTATCAAACATTGTTAGCAAAAAAGAAAGAAAGAAGAAGAAGAAGAAAAAAAAAATCGATAGGACACATAGTGCTATGCATAACTATGATGGTAGCGATAACTATAGCAATAATAGCAATACTGATATTGACAATAAGAGCAGCAATAGTTTTTTGTGCCGTTTATATAACTTACTGTTGTTGTCGTGGCAGGTGGCCCATATGTATAGGGTGGGGGTGAGGCTGTGGTGGGGGGTAGGTAGGTTGGTGGTGGAGGGGGTGGGGGTCGGGCTGTGGTAGGGGGCAGGTAGGTTGGTGGTGGAGGGGGTGGGGGTCGGGCTGTGGTAGGGGGCAGGTAGGTTGGTGGAGGAGGGGGTCGGGCTGTGGTAGGGGGCAGGTAGGTTGGTGGAGGAGGGGGTGGGGGTGGGGCTGTGGTAGGGGGCAGGTAGGTTGGTGGAGGAGGGGGTGGGGGTCGGGCTGTGGTAGGGGGCAGGTAGGTTGGTGGTGGAGGGGGTGGGGGTCGGGCTGTGGTGGGGGGTAGGTAGGTTGGTGGAGGAGGGGGTGGGGGTCGGGCTGTGGTAGGGGGTAGGTAGGTTGGTGGAGGAGGGGGTGGGGGTCGGGCTGTGGTGGGGGGCAGGTAGGTTGGTGGAGGAGGGGGTGGGGGTGGGGCAGTGGTGGGGGGCAGGTAGGTTGGTGGTGGAGGGGGTGGGGGTCGGGCTGTGGTAGGGGGTAGGTAGGTTGGTGGAGGAGGGGGTGGGGGTCGGGCTGTGGTGGGGGGCAGGTAGGTTGGTGGAGGAGGGGGTGGGGGTGGGGCAGTGGTGGGGGGCAGGTAGGTTGGTGGTGGAGGGGGTGGGGGTGGGGCAGTGGTAGGGAGCAGGTAGGTTGGTGGAGGAGGGGGTGGGGGTGGTGCAGTAGTAGGGGGCGGGGGCGGCGGTGGGAATCGGTAACCATTCTGGGGCGGTGAGAGGGCATCCGGCGTGTGGTGATGATGACCTCCAAGGCGGTCGGGAACGGCGCGCGAAACCGCCGCAAAACAGAGGCTAGCGAGTATCTGTGAAGAGGCAACAGCACGTCAGAAGTGGCGCTGGACTTTCGCAATTCACGAGGACCGTCTTCTGTGGAGCACAAAAGCCCTCCGCGTTGGAACTGTGGCCGATGACATCATTCATCCTCACAAAAGCTGATTGGCTGGTGAATGCATCTTATCAAAGATGAAAATAGCCAGGGTGAGAATTGTAGCTATTTCCATTTTCAATTTTGTGTACATGTTACTGTGTTTGTGCTTGTGTTTATATTATCAATGTCCCAGAGAGCCATTTGAGACCGAGAACTTGCCCTTTCCCAGTTACTATGCGTAAATCAGTAAAACAAAGTTTGGTTAATAGCAGACTTATGCAGTTTGACTTCTGATCTGAACATATCATATACTGCACCATGTGAGAAACGCTGATGCATAGAA
>NC_091552.1:1570806-1578306 GCF_042767895.1 Penaeus vannamei
TATATACAGACATTGTTTTACAGTCTGATAATATCCTATGCAAAGTTTCGCATTGTTCTCTTTCTACTTATGTTAAAATCGAATTAATCCTTTACTTTTAATGGGAAGTATTTCTATAAACTGACTATTGCTTTATTAAATTTTCTAAGAAAAATGGCACATGTTCTAGGCAATGCCTTTACGTTAAGAAAAACTTTTTAAATGCACGGAATTTGAGCAAAAAACAATAAAAATCAGAAGCTTTCTTATTGATGGGGAATAAGCTCAGAGTATTGTGTTTTTTTTTTTCTTTTTCATTTACGTAGTCTGAGTCCAAGAATTATATTTGCATACACATATAAACACACACACACACACACACACACACACACACACACACATACACACACACACACAGACACACACACACATATATATATATTGATATATATTCATATATATATATATATATAAATATATATATATATAGATATATAGATATACACATATGATGTATTATATATATGTGTGTATATATATACATATATGTTTTTTTGCTTTTTTTTTATCTTTTGATTTACGTAGTCTGAGTCCAAGAATTATATTTACATACACATATATAAACACACATTTATATATTGATATATATTCATATAAATATATCTAGATATACACATATGATGTATTATATATATGTGTGTATATATATGTATATATACATATATTCATACATATATAAATATGAATACATATATCTCTGTGTATGCATGTATGTCTATATGAATATATATAATATATATGTATATATATATGGATATATATATATATATATATATATATATATATATATATATATATATATATATATATATATATATATATATATATATGTATGTATTAAGTGCGTGTGTATATGTATATAGATCAAAAGATCCTAGTCCTCAGAGAGATCATCTTTGAATCATATAATCATCCAGCTATATATTGGTCCGGTATCCTCTTTTGGTACAAACTTTCCCGTAGATAAGACCGTAGGCAAGGTACTAAATGTAAGCTTCCCAGTGCTTCGTTTCAAAGTAATCAATTTGATATAGATTTTGATGGTATAAGTAATGCAATCAACCTATTTCTTGATTTGTACTGAGGTCTTTAGTTGCCGTATCAATAGTTCTGGTATTTATTCATATAGAGAGCGAACCAGAATAATTACGATAATTAGGAAGATAGATATACTGAGGAGCCAGAACAAATAGAAAATGGTTATGTAGGCATTGATTCAAAAGTAATGAAATAGTTTTTTAAATTTGTTTAAGAAGAAAAATAAATTATTTACTGCGTACATGTCATATTAGGCATATGTAGGGGTTGGCTTATAAGAAGGCGCAGGCTTGTACTCGGGGTACTGGGCCTCTCCCTCGTAGCTGACCTCAGCCACGTAACCGGAGTCGCCGTTGACAGTGTAGGCGACCTTCTGCAGATGGCCGTCGGGAAGGAGGACGTAGTAGGCTCCCTGGGTGTCATAGCCATCACGGGCCTCCTGGTGACCGAAGTCGTTGCCGGAGTAGTCGTCTTTCACGGCATAGTTGAAGTCGTACTTGGCAGGTTCCTACAAAATGTTCATGAATATTTAGTTTCATGGAAAGTAAACTAAATATAAAGGAATATATATATATATATATATATATATATATATATATATATATATATATATATATATATATATATATATATATATATATATATATATCATAGGTATAACGTACTGAAAAATGGAGCATTTTATATGAAAGATTTGATAAACACAAAGAAGATATAGGAAATTCAAAATCTAACCTCATATAGCCATAAGCAGGCTGTGAAGGAGCACCTACCGCGCCAACCACAAGAGCCAGAACGACGCCGGTCTAGAAAGAGAAGTTCACGTTATCACCGATAAAATGGGCAACCATAAAGAGAAGCTTTTCTATCAGAATTATAGATATGAATATACCCTGTCTATTATCATTTAACTGATTATATCTATCATGATGTAACATGTTGCATTCTCTCCTTTACTATATACCCTAAGGCCACAACTCACCTTTGCAATCATTGTGAAGGTCGACGGTAAGTGAGCTGTCGTGTGAATGCCCTATATAGTTACCGATAGATGGGCGGGGCCGCTGGAGGGAAAGGAAGGTGTACGCCCACGCCTTTTAAACTCGCTCGTGGACACTTGAAGATACTCTTGTGACATGCATAAGTCGTCTGTATTTTTCTAGTTTGTTTTCTTTTACTTATTGTTTCTTGTATCTATACAACCAAAATCTTGTGAAAACAAACCCTCACATGGTGCATATATATAGAGAGATATAAATATAGATATAGATATAGATATAGATATAGATATAGATATAGATATAGATATAGATAGATAGATAGATAGGTGCATATATATGTATATAAATATTTATATACACACACATATATGTTTATTGGAGGTAAGCTTGATATTGCATTACATATGTGAACGTATTAGAAACTATTAGGTATATTATGCATTTAAATTTACTTACATTTTTGCATATGCGTGCATGTGTCTATATATATATATATATATATATATATATATATATATATATATATATATATATATATATATATATATATATATATATATATATGTATATGTATATATGTATATATGTATATATATCTGTAATTGAAGAAAATATTATCAAATAAAAAATTTGAATTAGTTAATTTGATTTTTTTTTTTTTTTAAATCTCCTTGCCTACTTTTTCAAAATGAGATTCTGTTCACCGGAATCGTTATATGGATCAACTGGAAATTTCACATCACACTGAATGGAATGTGGTGATGTAAACATGTCACGATAAAAGAACGTAAATATAGAAGGGAGAAAATATGACGCCTTGGAAGTGTGTTGATAATGCACATTCACAGGAAGCCGCGTCTTCGCCCTTACACTAGCATTCCTTGATTTAGAGTTTTTGAGAGAGCTGCATGCGTACGTAAATACATGCAAATATATATGTATATATATATATATATATATATATATATATATATATATATATATATATATATATATATACATACATATATATATATATATATATATATATATATATATATATATATATATATATATATATATATATATATGTTTATATATATGTATATATATATATATATATATATATATATATATATATATATATATATATATATATATATGTATATATATATATATATATATATATATATATATATATATATATATATATATATATATATATATATATATATATATATATATAAACACACCAATATATAAGTGCATGTACATTTAAGTATATGTATACATGTTCATGCATACATATACATATACATACACATATACATTTGTACACATATATACAACACTCATACATGTGCTTTTGTAAATATTACAACAAAGAGGATGAAAATGGAATATACCGAACCTTCCGCATAATCACGTTTTCTTATTCTTCCTTTATTGTTTCATTGAGTTTATTCAGTATGAATCCTTGTACGTGTGTCCGTGTATTTTGAGGAGAGAGATTGGTGGGATGGGGGGTGGGGGGGCTTGCTCTCTTCGTTAGTACGGAATGTAAAGGCTGTGAGAGAGGTTATGAGGGCGATGGAATATTAATGTATCACATTTATTAATGAAAATAAATAATCGCTGACATAAAATGTATTAGGCGTAGACTGGGGTTGGCTTGTAGGCAGGGGCAGGTTCGTAAGCGGGAGCAGGCTTGTAGGCAGGGGCAGGTTCGTAAGAAGGAGCAGGCTTGTAGGTAGGGGCAGGTTCGTAAGCGGGAGTAGGCTTGTAGGCAGGGGCAGGTTTGTAGGTAGGAGCAGGCTTGTAGGTAGGAGCATGTTTGTACTCGGAGTGCTGGGCCTCACCCTCATAGCTGACCTCAGCCACGTAGCCAGAGTCGCCGTTAACAGTGTAGGTCACCTTCTGCAGACGACCGTCGGGAAGGAGGACGTAGTAGGAACCTTGGGTGTTGTACCCATCACGAGCTTCCTGGTGGCCGAAGTCGTTGCCAGAGTAGTCGTCCTTTACAGCATAGTTGAAGTCGTACTTGGCAGGTTCCTAAAGAAAATTCTGAATTAGATGTACATACCATAAACGAATTTCCCCAAGTTTAGCTGTGCAAATGAACAAACTGTGAAACATCTGCTAATTAGTACAAACTGAAACTAACCTCATATGTGGGTTCCGGGGTATAGCCATACGTGGGCTGTGAGGGAGTAGCTACAGCGACAGCCACAAGGGCCAACACGACGGCGGTCTAGAAAAGGAAGTTAGTGTTAATTTCCAATAATTCAGAATATATATATATATACATATATATATATATATATATATATATATTTATATATGTATATATATATATATATATTTATATATATATATATATATATATATATATATATGTATATGTATATATATATATATATATATATATATATATATATATATATATATATATATATATATATATATATATATATATATATATACACACACAAATCCTAACTGAATCCAATCATACGTTATTTGATACCAATATTTTTGTCTACAGTAGTTCTAGGTCACAAATCACCTTTGGGATCATTGTGAGAAGTCAGAACGTATGTGATAATACAGCTACTATGTCTGAGCTTTATATAGTTGCCAACATATGGGTGGGGCCGTGCTTGGACGACGACAGAGAAAGGGAATCTATGGTCACACTGGTGACCTTGATCGTGAACCTAAACTGAAAGGAAAAAAATAAGTGGCTCATATAGATCAGTGGCCAAACTGTCAGTATTTTTCCTTGGAATGTAAAAATAATGATAACTGATCATACACAGAGAAGAATATTCTGAAATGTACTGTAACCATCATTATTCCTTATCGGTATTGCTTGTATTGTCATCATTATTACTATTATTGTTTTATTTCCTCATACCATACAGATGTATATACAGAATAGGGATGATCGAGCCTTTGACTTAGAAATGAACACCGTACTTTTATTATAGAAACATATGCACTTGAAAGTAGACCATTAAGTTCTCCACAAATTAACCCTTACCGTCTTCTTACCTGTGGAAACATTCTTCGAAGTCCTTTCCTGAGACGATCAAAAGACGCTTCATGTGTTTATAGAAAAGATATTGGCAAGGTGATAAGTCGTCTTCCACGAGACTACCTTCCGAAGGTGAAGATCCCCTAGATAGCTTAACTTTGGACCGTTTTCTAAGATGGAGAGAAATGCGGCGAAATAACTCATGATGAACGCAAATGAGTCTTTCGAGAAAGATTTCCAGCCGGAGGACCAGTCTGTTGGCGGACAGAGGGTTTCTTTCGAATGGGGTTAATGGTTGAGCAATCTAAATAGTATAGTTTTCACTGGAAATATGCATACAAATTTATATATGGTATATATGTATGTATATATATGCATATACATATATATGTATATATGTATATGCATATATGTACATGCATATGTATGTATATACATACATATATATATATATATATATATATATATATATATATATATATATATATATATATATATATATATATATTTATATATACCTACTTTTTCAAGGTGAGCTTCTGTTCATCGGAATCGATCAATGAATCAGTTGAAAATCTCACATCACAGGGAATGTAAAGTGGAAATGTAAACGTATCACAATAAAGTAATGAAACGATGGAAGGGGTATAATATGACGCCTTAGAAGTGTGTTCATACTGCATATTCACTGCGTTTTCGCCCTTATAGCTAGCATTCCTTGATGAATGTTTTCGGTAGAGAATTGCATGCGCACGTAAATACATACATGCATTGAAATATATATATATATATATATATATATATATATATATATATATATATATATATATATATATATATATATATATATATATGTATGTATGTATATATACATATATATAAGCATATAAACAGATATAAGTGTATGTACATCTACATCTACATATATATGTGTATAGGTATATACATAATCATACACGTATACATACAAACATACATATATATACATACACACACACACACTCACGCGCGCGCACACACACACACACACACACACACACACACACACACACACACACACACACACACACACACACACACACACACATATATATATATATATATATATATATATATATATATATATATATATATATATATAACACTTTCATACACCTGTTTGTGTGCGCAAATCTAACAACGAAGGAGATGAAAATGGAATATGCCGAACATTCCGCATAATCGTGCATTTTCTTTTTCTTCATTTTATCATTTCATTGAGTTTATTCAGTATGAATCCTTGTACGTGTTTGCGTGTATTTGGAGGAGAGAGGTTGTGTGTGTGTGTGTGGGGGGGGGGGGGGCTTGCTCTCTTCGTTAGTACGGAATGTAAAGGCTGTGAGAGAGGTTATGAAGGCATTGGAATGTTAATGTATCACATTTATTGATGAAAATAAATAATCGCTGACATAAAATGTATTAGGCGTAGGCTGGGGTTGGCTTGTAGGCAGGGGCAGGTTCGTAAGCGGGAGCAGGCTTGTAGGTAGGGGCAGGCTTGTAAGCAGGAGTAGGCTTGTAGGCAGGGGCAGGTTTGTAGGTAGGAGCAGGTTTGTACTCGGAGTGCTGGGCCTCACCCTCGTAGCTGACCTCAGCCACGTAGCCAGAGTCGCCGTTAACAGTGTAGGTCACCTTCTGCAGACGACCGTCGGGAAGGAGGACGTAGTAGGAACCTTGGGTGTTGTACCCATCACGAGCTTCCTGGTGGCCGAAGTCGTTGCCTGAGTAGTCGTCCTTTACAGCGTAGTTGAAGTCGTACTTGCCAGGTTCCTAAAGAAAATTCTGAATTAGATGTACATGCCATAAACGAATTCTCCCAAGTTTAGCTGTACAAATGAACAAACTGAAACATCTGCTTATTAGTACGAACTGAAACTAACCTCATATGTGGGTTCCGGGGTATAGCCATACGTGGGCTGTGAGGGAGTAGCTACAGCGACAGCCACAAGGGCCAACACGACGGCGGTCTAGAAAAGAAAGTTAGTGTTAATTTCTAATGATTCAGATATATATATATATATATATATATATATATATATATATATATATATATATATATATATATATATATATATATATATATATATATATATATATATATATATATATATATATATATATATATATATAAATCCTAACTGAATCCAATCATACGTTATTTGATACCAATATTTTTGTCCAGAGTAGTTCTAGGTCACAAATCACCTTTGAGATCATTGTGAGAAGTCAGAACGTATGTGATAATACAGCTGCTGTGTCTGAGCTTTATATAGTTGCCAACATATGGGTGGGGCTGTGATTGGACGACAGAGAATGGGAATCTATGGTCACTCTGGTGACCTTGATCGTGAACCTAAACTGAAAGGAAAA
>NC_091552.1:1591772-1594272 GCF_042767895.1 Penaeus vannamei
TGGAGGAGAGAGCAAGTGGGGGGGAGGGGGGGAGGGGCTTGCTCTCTTCGTTGTTACTGAATATAAAGGCTGTGATAGAGGTTATGAAGACGATGGAATATTAATGTATCAAATTTATTGATGAAAATAAATAATCGCTGACATAAGATGTATTAGGCGTAGGCTGGGGTTGGCTTGTAGGCAGGGGCAGGTTCGTAAGCGGGAGCAGGCTTGTAGGCAGGAGCAGGCTTGTAAGCGGGAGCAGGCTTGTAGGCAGGGGCAGGCTCGTAAGCGGGAGCAGGCTTGTAGGCAGGAGCAGGTTCGTAAGCGGGAGCAGGCTTGTAGGCAGGGGCAGGCTTGTAAGCGGGAGCAGGCTTGTAGGCAGGAGCAGGTTCGTAAGCGGGAGCAGGCTTGTAGGCAGGAGTAGGCTTGTAGGCAGGGGCAGGCTTGTAGGCAGGGGCAGGTTCGTAAGCGGGAGCAGGCTTGTAAGCAGGAGTAGGCTTGTAGGCAGGGGCTGGCTTGTAGGTAGGGGCAGGCTTGTAGGTAGGAGCAGGTTTGTACTCGGAGTGCTGGGCCTCACCCTCGTAGCTGACCTCAGCCACGTAGCCAGAGTCGCCGTTAACAGTGTAGGTCACCTTCTGCAGACGACCGTCGGGAAGGAGGACGTAGTAGGAACCTTGGGTGTTGTACCCATCACGAGCTTCCTGGTGGCCGAAGTCGTTGCCGGAGTAGTCGTCCTTTACAGCGTAGTTGAAGTCGTACTTGGCAGGTTCCTAAAGAAAATTCTGAATTAGATGTACATATCATAAACCATATTCCCCCAAGTTTAGTTGTACAAATAAACAAACTGTGAAACATTTGCTTATTATTACGAACTGAAACTAACCTCATATGTGGGTTCAGGGGTATAGCCATACGTGGGCTGTGAGGGAGTAGCTACAGCGACAGCCACAAGGGCCAACACGACGGCGGTCTAGAAAAGAAAATTAGTGTTAATTTCCAATGATTCAGAAATATGTATGTATATATATATATATATATATATATATATATATATATATATATATATATATATATATATATATATATATATACACACACAAATCCTAACTGAATCCAATCATACGTTATTTGATACCAATATTTTTGTCCAGACTAGTTCTAGGTCACAAATCACCTTTGAGTTCATTGTGAGAAGTCAGTACGTATGTGATAATACAGCTGCTGTGTCTGAGCTTTATATAGTTGTCCACATATGGGTGGGGCCGTGCTTGGACGACAGAGAAAGGGAATCTATGGTCACACTGGTGACCTTGATCTTGAACCTAAACTGAAAGGAAAAAATAAGTGGCTCATATAGATCAGTGGCCAAACTGTCAGTATTTTTCCTTGGAATGTAAAAATAATGATAACTGATCATACACAGAGAAGAATATTCTGAAATGTACTGTAACCATCATTATTCCATCTCGGCATTGCTTCTATTGTCATCATTATTACTATTATTGTTTTATTTCCTCATACTATACACATGTCTATACAGAATAGGGATGATCGGGCCTTTGACTTAGAAATGAACACAGTACTTTTATTATAGAAACATATGCACTTGAAAGTAGACCATTAAGGTCTCCACAAACTAACTCTAACCGTGTTCCTTCCTGTGAAAAAAGTCCTTTCCGGAGGCGATCATAAGACGCTTCACGTGTTTATAGAAAAGATATTGGCAAGGTGATAAGTTGTCCTCTACGAGACTACCTTCCGAAGGTGAAGATCCCCTAGACAGTTTAACTTTGGATTGTTTTCAAAGATGGAGAGAAATGCGGCGAGATAACTCATGATGAACGCAAATGAGTCTTTCGAGAAAGATTTCCAACAGGAGGACCAGTCTGTGGGCGGACAGAAGGTTTCTTTCGAAAGGGGTTAATGGTTGTGCAATCCAACTAGTACAGTTTTTTTTTTTTATGCATACAAATTCATATATAGTGTATATATATTTATGTACATATATATATACATATATATGTACAGCATATTTATATATAAATAGATAGATAGATAGATAGATAGATAAATATGTAGACAACAAATATATACACACACACACACACACACACACACACACACACACACACACACACACACACACACACACATATATATAAATAAATATATATATATATATATATATATATATATATACATATATATATATATATATATATATGTGTGTGTGTGTGTGTGTGTGTGTGTGTGCGTGTGTGTGTATGTGTGTGTATGTAAATATATATATATATATATATATATATATATATATATATATATATATATATATATATATATATATATATATAAGTGTCTATACAGATATAAGGAGAATGTTTATAGATGTGTGTGTGTGCGTGTTTTTCTCTCTCTCTGTGCACACACACACATAAGTAAGTGAATATCTATCTATCTATCTATCCACATATCTATCTATCTATATATGAATGTGTATGTATTAGGAAAGATAATGCAC